>NW_010316919.1:623-73965 GCF_000700745.2 Antrostomus carolinensis | reverse complement strand
TCCCTACAGCTTAGGGCCACCTTTGTAAAGCCACCCCCAGGACCCAGGAGCTCCGCGGCTGCCCTGCACCCTGGGGACCTGCGTGGCCCTGGGGGACAGTGAAGTGGTGACTCAGAGCTGGGTGTCCGTGTGGGCAGAGCAGAGGGATGTGCTGGGACCTGTGCGGACTCTCCCTGCTGGGGTGCCCCTGCCAAACTGGGCACAGGAGGGGCCATGCTGGGACAAGCAGCTGGCAGAGGGGCTGGGAGTGCCTGGCCACAGCCTGCTCTGCTGCAGCCTTGCCTAGGCAGGTCACCTGCTGCTCTGGGCCACTCCACACCTAGAAGTGACATGTATGTGCATGCAGGTGTGTCATACATATACATGAGGGCTGTTTGCATGAGCAAGCATCACCCTGGGAGAGGCTGTTAGGCTGGCTGTACTCTGCATGGATAACTTCTGTGCTCTGCATCTTCACAGCTAAAAGCTTCTTGCAGGTCTTGGGTCTCCATCAAGGACCTCACTGTTAAAGCTGTCTTGTTTTCTGTCCCTGTTCTCATGGTCCTTTTCTCTCTCATTGCAACCAATTCACTGTGATGCTCAGTTCATTTCGATTCTGTTATTATTTGGGATATTCAGCCCATACCTGTTCCCTTTCAGTCATAAAATTGGACATGCTAATTATACTAAAGGGAAAAACAAGTCTCTCTCTTTGTGTCATTGAGGTGGGAGGTTATTGCTCCGTTTTCCTGATTTATTTGCTGCCGCTCTGTGAATAATAGAACAAGCCTTCAGGACAGGAACTTAGACCAAGCAACGCTCACAGCATTATTTCCTTCCCCGCCTGTTTAACCACCCACCAGCTTTCCATGCCTTGAGGTAGGAAAAGGAATATGCTGCTGGTGACCGATGTTCCTCGCGCTGCCATCGCAAACACAGAATTACCGGTGACGATATAAAGCGCTTGTGAAAAGGAAGGCGCGTGCCAGAGGGGTGAAGTAATACAAGTAAAGGCTCTGTACACTACAGGCTGTGCTGACAGGTAACAGGTGGTTTGTGGAAAATAAAAAGCATGTATCCTTGCATAGCACCCTCTCTCCGAAATACAGCAGAGAGAGGAGAAGGTAGCCAATACCAGGTGTCTTCTGTTTGCAGAGATACAGCTCAGATCTATAAGTGACCAGCATTTATCACTAAACCGTTCACTTCCCCTGGGGCTTTGGTGGATGATTTAGCAATGGCAGCGGCAAAAGAAATGAGCAGCACAGAGCCAGGCAGGGTGTGATACCCAGCAGGCTTGGGAAATCCAGGTGCCCTGAGCTACCTGTTAGGGGCATTTCCATGTCTCCAGGAGCTGAGACTGCTGTGAGTAGGAGACAGGAACTTGGCTGCACTGTTTGATTATGATTCATATCCATCAACGTGGAAAAATGACAAACAAAGGGTTCTTTTTACTCATAATTTAAAGGAAGTGTAAAATCTGGTGTGACAAGTTTAGTAAAATAAAGGCACAGGAAAGAGCCATTCAATGCTTGCATGCATCCCATAAAGAGAAACAGCTCTCCTTGGCTCTGACCACTGCCTTGTACATTTAGAAAAAAAACCAACCCAATTTTAAAACAAGCTATTCTTTGGGTCTTGCTTTGCCCAATTATTATCATAATCGAATAATTCGTCTTTCCTTTCTTCATATTTGAACACAGTTTTTTAAATCAAATGTGACTAACATGTGGGCAAATAGCTCTTCAAGAAAGAGTAAAAGAATTGTTGGTGAAGATGAAAAGAGAGAAACATGAGACAGAAATTGTGTCTGTGTACTAGGAATACAGAAACCTGCATGAGAAGGGAGCTGATAGGAAGGTGGGATGATAGTGACTTGCAGAGGATTTGCACAAAGCGCCGCATACGCTCCTTGTTCTTTTGACTTGCACTAAACGCTGCTCATCAACTCTTAGCATCGTTTTGGCTCTATTTTACAAAGCTATGATTGAAAATTTAAATTGAAGACTTAGGACCATGTGGCAATCACTTCAATTGTGCTGGAGTGTAGCACTAGTGATGTGCAAAATAGCAGCTGAAATGCTTCCCCCCAGCAGTTGAACCCATATTAAGATTGTGGCTGCTTTTTATGGGAACTTTGCCTGCAAGGAAGGGGGTCTTCATTGTGTCACAGCGTGGAAAGAAGAGAGCAAAGACAAATGAGACTTGGTTGTTTTTTTGGGGGGATTTTGGAGTTTTTTTGGGTTTTTTTGAGAAGAGCAAAAAGCTCACAAGAATTACTGTATTTATGAAGAATGTTCCTTACTGTGAAAACTAAAGGGCTCTGTGTGTTAAGTTAAGCCTGTTAAGTTCACCTTAAAGGTAAAGCATTGAGTAACAGGACATTTAGCCTTGATGGGGGGGGGGGAAATAAAAATTTTAAACGAAATTATAGTTTCTCATCTTGGACAAGAGAATGTAATTCTAAAATAAACACTTTATTCAAACACAGATGATTGGACTTAAAGCAGATTACAACAGATAAAATTCAAGGGTGGCCTGATGGCCCAGTGTAGCTATCTGTGGCTTTCCTAAATTGGTTATGGTCTTAAATAAATTAGAGACATGTTGAATTGGAATAGCAGACCTCTGACTCTCTTCCTTTGGCTGCTCTGACTCATACAATCTCTATAAAGACATCGATATTTTGAGGGTGGGAAGGGAGTCCTGTGCCTTTAGTTTATCAAACATGTCACACCAGATTTTACACTTTCCTATATACTGTAAGAAATCTAAATCTAGCAGTTATGGCCAGATTCCAGTCCCTTTACATCACTTAGGTGGATAATTTGTTCCGCTATGTTTTTCTTTCTTGTCAGCTGTACTTTCTCTTTGAAAGCTTCAGCTACTGGATTGTGGAGGTAAATTAGAGTCTTTCTTGGTCCTGAATTGTGCCTCTTGTTTTAATTTTTGGGAATCACATAGTTGATTTATTGCTTGCATTCACAAGATTAAATAACTGGAACCCCTTTTCACAGAAGCTGCTGTGTGAAAATTGTTATGATACTTAAGAGCAATCTTTCAGTACTTCCTTTCTTGGGGCTCCAGGAGGAATACTGTTTTTTCTGTGACACCAAGTGCAAAATAGGTAGTTGCTCAGTTCTCAGCATGTGCACTTGTTGGCTTGGTGTTGCTTCTTTGGTGCATGTGCAGGTTTTAAGGGTCATTGTTCCTTTTTGCTTTATGTAGTTACAAATGTCAGTACTTGTGGTGGGCTTTGCCCAGTGAGAATTTGCCCCTAAATACTTGCTGTAGAATAACAGATACCTGTCTATATCGGGGAAATGTGATGTCTCTGGTCATAACAAGGCTGTAGTGAAGATGCTTTGCCAGACGCTACAGGGGATGTGTTGATAGTAGTTACTGGGAGTGGGTACAGGTACAGTTCAGCTGTGCATTGGGTCTGGGCAGAGATATTCCACAGTGCCGGCACTGGTGAAGCACAGCTGGAGGGGTTTTTTTCTTAGGGTAGGTGTTTTTGACTGTATTTTGTTTGTTTTATAGTATACACAGTCAAAGCTTACTTAGTTTTGAAGTATATGAAATCTTGCAAAGATAAGTGAAATTATAATAGAGGAAAAAAGGAGCTTTGAGAATTTATGGGGATGTTTAGTCCCTTGGACTGCACTGATTTTCATTTGCAGTTAACCCTTATTCACTGCCACTGAGTGAGGAGCCACCGTTTTGGGAAACATGGTTTGCAGTTAACCCTTATTCACTGCCACTGAGGAGCTACCGTTTTGGGAAACATGTCCACGTCTTTCATCCATCAGGTACTTCTGAGGTACCTATCAAAAATGAAGATGATTAAAGTTGTTCTTTCTGATATTTTAAAAGAGGAAAACCAAAAGAAATTCTTCTCCTTTCAGAACTGAGCTGGAAAGGTAAAACCCTCTCAGGCTTTCTTTTAAAAAGAAAGTGTCTTTTACAGGTCACCCTCCTATAAGCATTGGAAACTGAAGAGTGTCTTTGTCGTTTGCTCAGTGTGAAAGTCTGCTTAATGCTAATTAATGCCTGATTGTGATAGACACCTGCAAACCAAGGTCTGGATTTTGTAGATTGCATTATTGTATTATCCATGTGTATTTCGAAGGAGCTGCTGTGGACACATTTATGCCATTCATGTATTATTATTTTTTTTTAATCTTACACATATTTACATTCTTCTGTCCTAAACATAAACATATTTAGAAGAAATAAAAATGCAAATGAATAACTGGTTTGTGTTTGGTTAGCGAACAGAGCAGGAAGTGTAGATGTGCAAATGCCCAGCAGGCTCAGGGGTTAAACCTCCTCCCTTTAATTTTTACAATGGGTTCTCAACATCCAGTATAAACAAAACTCAGCAAATTATTCCTTGTGCTGTGCTCAGTTGTCCAATCATCTACTCCTTTACACTTTATTATATATATACTGCTTGAAAAGTAATTTAGGCAACTGGGAAAGTGCAGTGTGAGATACAGAGGAAGTCTTAACCGCCAGGAATTAACTTAAAATTTAAATCTGTATAGTATACAAGTCACATAACCAGGAAGTTATTATTTTAATCAAGTCAATAAAGTGGACAACACCCAAAGAGAATGTTAATGTAAAAGTTATAAGAGAAAACTTACAAAGCCATTATTGGGAGTGAAACAAAAATAATTGATTATGCATTTAATTTGTGGTAGAATTTGGTGTGTTTAAAGAGCCTGTGTAGAAACAGCCTAGAATATTGATCATATAATGATAACTCCTGCACAGAAAAAAGTAAATGGGCACCCCATTGAGGAAGCTATTAATGAAACATTGTCTCTGCTGTAAAGAACTTACAGTTGAAATTCTATGTTAAGGTTTCGGAAGAAAGTCTGTTACAGATGCACTAAAATCCCTCTCTAGAGAGAAGAGATTTAACAGTCTCTAGTCATTAAGTAAAAAGTTTCAGATGGAATTTATGTAACTGTGATGGACCTTCAATAGTAAAATGAGTAGGTTAACAGCTAGTGATGTCAATAGTTTCAAAGGGAAAGGAGAGGAAATGTGTTGGGTTGGATCAGATTATTAGTATTAATATTCCCTTTCTCTGTACGTGTGTGCTATATGGCAAATACAGAGATGTCGGGTACCCCGCAGACCTGGCACAGTCACTCCCCGTGGGTCTGATTCGAGTGCATTGATTGCACAGAGCTGGGAGAAGTTATTGAATATCTAGAAATTTTGCACATAGGAAGTTTACTTGGAAAGCCATGATTTATGGCTGTCACATTCATACCACTCCAGCAGCTGAGTTTTAGAACTGGATTGGACCAGGAAGATGCATAATTCACCCTAGAGCATCTTAGAGAAGGAAAGAACAGTACGATCCAGAAATAACAGGTTGGCCCAGCAAAGCGGATGGTCTTTGAGGTGGCTCAGAGTTGTGCGTGCAGTCTCACCAGAGAGCAAAAAGACAAGCTTCTTTGCAGGGGGAGGGGGTGTGGGAATTGGAGAGAAAGAAAATTAAAAAATAAAATAAATCCTGCTGTGAATTTGGCAAGCAACAACAACCAAAAAAAAGCAAACTTGATAAAGGAAAACTTTTGTGAAAATTTTCTGCAGAAAAAGATGGTTTTAACCAAACCTTGCAATAGTCCAAATAGGTTTTGGGGTGGTTGTTTTAGTTTGTTTGGTTTTTTTTTTCCTTCCTTATAAAATGGTGAGGATTTTGGTGAAAAAACATGGCAAACATCTGGGATATCTCCCCAGTGTTTTGAGGCATCTTCTGCTTATTTCTCAAGTTGATGTTACTGTGATAAGTTGAGATGTTGCGGTTATCCATGTCAGAGGTCAGACACAGCTCCCAAAGCCTTGAGGGCAGCATGATGGGCATCAAAGTAGGTCTTGGAGGACCTCATGCAACCCTTGAGCAACTCATTGTGCATCCATGCTTTAACAGGAAGCTTTCTTTGTTCTAAGATTTACATTTTGTTTTCCGCAGCAGGCTTTATTTCTGCTTGAAGAGTTCTTCTCCTCCATGGTTAAAAAGTCTCTTCTTTCTTGCTGCTGGCTGTGCAATGCCCGGTGAATTAGTTTTAATAATTTCTGTTGGGATTAATTAATTAATTACAAATGTATTCAGGCTAAATTGTGAGTTTGCATGTCAGGATGCTGTACATAATCAACAAAATCACTCAGGCTTGACATTATGGAGGTTATATGGAGATTGTGAGAGGAGTACTTTCAATTCATATTAGTCAAAACTTTATGTTATTTATAGACCAATTCCTATGTTATGACTTCTCAGAGTCAGAAGCACAGATATAAGATGAAATGTTAGAATAAGAACAGAAGGAGAAAGATAATTCCAGACATTGAGCCTCTTTGATGAAATTGGAAAATTTTTAATAGTATGTCTTACAATTGTAATTGGGAATTGAGGCTGTGGAAGAAATAAAGATCCATAGCAATATTTCAGGTTAGCTGGAACACTCTGTCCCAGGTGAATAAGCACTAATGAAGCATTGTATGAACTTTTAGAGACTGGCTACACCAGCTAAGTGAAGGGTGCAGACACATTAATAAAGTGAGAAAAAGATCTTTAATGTGGATGTTATCGTCACCAACTGACCCATGAGAATGTGCATGAGGCACATAAAAAACATTTTTTTTCATTTATAAACCTGAAAGTTTTGGTTTCTGTCCTGATCCTGGATTATTGGGCTGTGTTTGTCTTTTCCTTTTTTTTTTTAACCATCATGTTCTATCTTATAAAAAGCCTATTCAGAAACTGCACTGAGTTTAGTCCAGCAAAGTTGAGGCAACCTCAGCTACACAAAGGCTTTATGATCTCTGATGAAACAGGAGGCAGATTTTCTGAATGTCTTACATTTGCATTTTGAAATAATAGTTTAAATCCCCTTGGCAGTGAAAGCGTTGCTGCTTCTGCTGGATTCACCTGGTTTCACGCACTTGGTAAAGGACTCATCTTGTTGCTTTAAGTAAGTGTTTATGGTTTTGATCACTAGTATCTTGCCATCTCTGTCCCACATGGAGTTTGTTGGGTTTTTTGCCTATTTGTGAATACAACTCATTGTTCTTAAGTGTGCAACAGATCTAGACCCAGTACAGTGCCAGTCAGTCACCAGTTTTGCCTCAGTAGGTTCTGACAAGAATACCAGCAATGCTGTGTTTCTACTGTTTTCATTTCAGGAGTAAAGAATTCAATTCAAAAGCAAAAAGAGGGGGAGTTTGCAAGAAGGATACCTTTGCTGTATGGGGTTTTATTTGTCACTAGTGTGGATGCTCAGGCTAGCATAAGCAGTTACAGTTACTGGAAGAAGGCTGAGGAGCAATGCAAATCTCAGCTACTTGGCATGGCTGTCCAGCAACTTAACAGCAACTATAGAAAAGTTACAGCTAAATATTTTTCAAAAAGAGGAAAAAAAAAACCAAAAATGAAAACACCCACCAAATATCATTAAGCTTCAAGAAAACCTGCAGCAATAATACATCTGACTGGGTTCCATCAAGTTCCTATATAACCTTACTGTCTGTAAGCCACAAAATTGCAAAAGTAAGTTCTTGCATAGACTCCCCAAGCTCCCCCTTCCTTCCTGGTGAATCACAAGAACTGTTTGCATTGCACAAGAAATGATTTATTTTAAGCATTTATCAAAACAGCTTCTCAACTTAAAATTTTAATGTTCAATGATATGGCTTAAATGAGGTTCAGACTTTGCATTATTTACATTTCTGGTTGGATATTTTGGTTGCATAACCAGGTGCACATGGAAATCTGGCACGCAGCAAAAAGTTCTAAGCATGCATGAAAATGCAACATATGGTTGTTGAGATTGGACAGTATTTAAAGGTAATCTTTGTTGTCAACATTTAAGATTTTTCATGACGTTGCTGTAATAACAGCAAAAACAGAACTTTGCCTGATTGACTTGAAAATTATACTTCAAGAAACTAGCTTTGTCTTGGCCTTTGAAAACCACATTTTGTCAAAAAGGATGTAAAATAGTAATGCAAAAGTGACTTTTATTCAAGCTGTGAATGTTCTTTTTTTCCAAGCACTTGAATATAGACTTTCATGAGCATTGTAGACAGGTGGGAAAAATGCAGCTGTCATAGAAACTGTGCACGTCAGTGACTAGAATTGTCCAGTTGTGCCTGCAGTTATTTGATTTAGATGCATATTTGCCTTTTATGCATCTGGAAATTAGACATGTACTACAAGTATTTTGGAGCGTATATTTCACTAAATCAAAGTGTATGTAAATAGATGCCGTAGTAAAATCTGCTGTTAAAATGCAGGATTGAGATTATATTCCTAGATGTTCTCCAGAGATATGAGAGCTCTGGAATACAGCATCAGAGCTGGATCTCTCTCTCGGCTCTCTAAAACTTGTTTTCCAACCATCAGGGCTTGGACAAGCAGAAAGGGGAGGAAAGACCTACTTCTCAACTCGTGCAGTGTGAAAGGGCCAGAGTATCATAAGTGACTCCCAGGAAGGGGAGGAAGCTTCCAACCCAAGTACTGCAAAAGGTGACCATAAAACTGCCTCCAGAAGGTTTATGTTACGCTTCCATGCATATTAAATAGGGACACGGAGGCATGAGTCAGGTGTGCTAGAGATAGCCCTGGTCTAACTGGGGGTGAAGTACAGCTGATGGCTGTACTGAGCCAGTGCTGGGGCTGAATGGTTTCTTCAGTGTGAAGAGGTGTGAAAGAGCACTGCTGGTGCTCGAGGTGCCCAGGACCAGAGGATGAAAGTGCTAGTCAAAGTTGCCTTTGCTTGCCATCTTTTTTTGTTCAGTGTTCTGGTGATAGGGGTACTAAATCTTCTCTTTGGGCGTTGTTCTATGAGGATATTGTCCATGGTATAGGCAACCTTTGAAATCACAGTCATCCTGATAAACACTGATTCCCAATGTGTTTTGGGGCATGCTCTACACTTGTTACTGACAGAATTTTGAGGGTATAATGTTCTGTTCTTTCTGATCCTTCACATCTTCACTTAGCTCACAGTTACATGGAGCTTTCCATGCTGGAGGAGTTGAAAGGTAGTCTCTCTCGGTTTGAATCTGGATCACATTCATGGTCGGGCCCTCACTCTTTAATCATTCCCTGTTTGCAAAATCCCATCTTTCACAGTATTTCACAGGGTGGGTTGGTTTTTTTATTTACTTTTTTTATTTATTGTTGGACTTCATCTGGTACAAAGGTTTAAACTACAGAAGTAATTTAAAATATTGTGGCATTTCCTTTCTTAATTAATCCCAACTGTTTTCCTTGGTAGTACAGAAAGTATCAGCATTTGATGAGGACATTATGCCTTCATCACTGGGGCAGTGGATTCTTCCTGCCGAGTCTGTAAACAGCAGACAAGCCACAGAGTTCAGCCTTCGTGTTCTGGTTTTCATTAAGCCCAGACTAGAGGAGCACCCAGCTGTGTCTTCCTGTAAGGTCTGTCAGTCTTCCAAAGCTTGTTAACATGCTAATATAAAAGGAAATAGGGCTGACTTCAAGGAATTTACAACTAGTCTTAAACTTCAAAGACTAGAGTTACATCTCTTCAATTCAACAACAACAACAACAAAAATCCTATAATAAAAGTTCTGTTAGCCTACGAGAACAGATCTGTATGCATTGAACACTTAAGCCATAATGCATGATGCCACATTTTTTTTGTTGCAAGTTGCAACACAAAGCCTCCTGCAGTTGTGAAACTTTGTTCATAGCTGGTAGGTTTGATCAGAGACAAGATAAATTGCTGTCCAGCCCACAAATAGAATATCAGGAATGATGTTGTCAATCTCTCCTTCCCTAAACCCGTTTTCTATGTAAATGTTTGCAGTGGGTAGGTGAATAGAGTTTGAACAGTAGGCAGCATTCTCAGGTGGCAGAAGTTGGAAGAACTCCTATGACTTCAAGGGAATTACTCCTGTTCTTAACATCTGAAGATCTGTCCCACTCTGAGGAAACATCTGCAGTGTGCTTACCTAGTTGTCTGAAGATGTTCAAACAAGGTTAGGCACATTATGTTGCTTTTGATGGAAAAAGAGCATCATTGCATGGAAGGAGGGTGAGGCATCTTTTAGAGCTAAAGAATGACTCACCATTCTCATTCAGTATGGGCAAATGGATGTGCAGGAAGGATTATATAAATAGGGCAAATACTTCCCCAGTCTCCAATGATTTGAGGATCAGGGATTTCCTGAATCAGGATCAATGTAATTTATATCAAGAACCAATCAATATTTTTTTTCTAAATTGGTTAAATGGATAATATGAAAGATGAATTGCAAATGCTTGTTTCACCCCTTGGAGTGCTCTCTGCTCCTCTTGGATTCTGTAGGAGCTTTCAGGTCTTGAAGGAATATGGTGGGATGAGATCACACATCCCCGAAGTTCTCAGGTAGCTTTCATCAGTGCTAAGAGTAAGTTGCCATTTTTATAATCTGTAGATCAGATCTCTGATAAAGGGAAAACACCTCAGACATCCAATAACACCATTATTTTGATGTTGAAAATATTTTGATTAAAATTATCCCAGAGAAATCTGAAGAATTTAAATGCATAGAAATAAGGGCTGTTGCACAGCTGAGATAATTATATATTGAAGGACTTTGTCGAGGACCCTGAGCAATAAATGTGTCAGATGACACATCCTTCAGTCATTTGAGGAGACTTTCTCATAGGCTTATTTTTTTATTGAGATTGATCTCTTTGTATCAAGGACTTGTAAGAATTTGTGTGCATTCAGTTGACCTCAAAATTGGTTGCTTTGATCACACAGAAATATTAAAAGCAACTCAATGTTGGGGGGGGGGGGAAGGCAAAGTAGCATATTAAACTCAGCTGTTATTCACACTGTTCCTTCTCTGACAGCTTGTTAAAAATGTTGGTAGAATAGGTGCTGCTGTTATACTTTCGTTATTCGGTGCTAATTAGAAGAAGCTTACACAGAATCAAAAGCGGTTTCTAAAGGGAGCTGATTGTTTTAATAGGCATTAATTGAAAATCCAGACCACAGTGGTGAAGAAGGCCACAGGGAGCAGTGGCACACGTTTAGATTCACTTACCAATCTCTTTTGAGCTTATTGCAAATGGAGTTGTTATGACACTGTGGTAGCCCAGGGGGTGAGGAGGTTGGAGTCCACTGATGGCTGGGCTGGTGCCAGAAACGAGCAGGACAGCTGTGTCAGGGTTAAGTTTTCCAACTTTCTTTTGCTTTGTAAAAGATAAAGCAGAGATATGAAAGGTAACAGGTGATATATCTATTCTGCTGCTGTGTCTAGAAATAATGCTTTTGCAAAGTGAGGGCTACTGACCAGATACCCTGTGTAATAAGCTTTTTGAGTCGTTTCCTTTGTGCATTTATACTAAACATGGCTGCAGTTTCTATCATCAGTTCAGTTGGCTGAGTCCTCCCATGCATAGGAATTTCTATCCTTTCTACTGAGTTGTGTTGCTCTTTTCAGGGCCATTGGAAAATAAAATCCCCCCAAACAAATGAAAGAGTTCTTAAGTAAACAAACAAACTGCCCATAGAGCCTTTGTTTTCTTGGCAGTAAAGCTAAGCATTTAGGCAACAATATGCCATTTTTTTCGGTGTTCTTGAAAATCCCGGTTTAAGAGGAAAAATGACAGGAAAGGCTGCATCAGTCTTGTTAAATTTCTGGGAATGGAGCTAAATACGATCTGGTGTGTATCTATTGCCTTCTGCCAAAAGCACGTCCATTTTGTCAGAGAAAAATGGTAGGAGACACTGTGCCATAAGCTGATAAGGTCATATTAAATCAGCTGTCTATTGAGTCTCACATATTTTATATATAGTCATCCCCTGAGGGTGTGTTGTATTACGACCCTCGGACAGCTAGCACATAGGTGATGGCTGACAAGCCCAGCAAATCAGCTAGAAGGAAGCCAAGCTTTTGGGGGGAAAAAAATGTGCAAATAAAAAAAAAAAAAATGAAGAGGGCATCATGTTGGAATGATGATTATGTGACATTATGGGCATTTGTAACAACAAGGGAGAACTTTGCACCTAAGCCTTTGAGGTGAGGAGTCCATAGCCCAGCTGAGACACTGGAGAACTGACAGCAGTTTGGGAACAGCCCTCTTCCCTGCAGGAGGAGTAATGAAGAATAGCAGGAAAATAGGAAATTAATGTTAAAATCAGTAGAAAATCAAGCTCCACGGTAAAGTTATTAAAATT
Source organism: Antrostomus carolinensis (assembly GCF_000700745.2). Lineage (NCBI taxonomy): Eukaryota > Metazoa > Chordata > Aves > Caprimulgiformes > Caprimulgidae > Antrostomus > Antrostomus carolinensis. The sequence continues at coordinate 61,762 of NW_010316919.1, read as the reverse complement.
ATCATGGAATTTACTTTGGAAAAAAGTTGTTGCTTAACATAGCCTTAAGAATCTGGCACATTCTAGATGATGTTAATCCATCTGCTGACATTTCATCTTATTCTTATTGGTTTTGTTTCCAGTTTTTTGATACCTCAAGCATTTTAGATGTTATGTTATTGAAGTCATGGGTCTTGTAGAAAACAAATTACTCCATAGAGTTAATTGCATCCATCTCACTCTTTATCTTGTTGAGGTGAACTTCTTATCTGCATTTCATTGTGAAAGAAAAAAATCTTTGATAGAAAACAAACATATAAAACAGGAGCAGAAGTTGATCACCTCTTGCCATTTTTCCAAGAGCAAAATGAATGAGATAAGCCATTATTACTTGTCAGATATTACTTGAACCCCAAATAATCTGTTCCTTGGGTAGATCTGAGGAAACATTGTGCTTTTGTGGCAAAGTATAAAAAATTTTTCTTAATTGTATGGAGGGTGCAGTTTGAGACTTTTCTGGCTGGACATCCTCATTGGTAGAGAAAGATGATATTAGAGCAAGCATGACACATTTATCGCACTGAAATGTGGAGCTAGAGAAGGAATATACCTGAACCGATCACCTCAAATTCCAGTTTCACTGCTGTGATTTCAAATTTTGACTGAAAACATCTTGTTTTTCCAGACTTTTCTCTTTTCCTTTACTGTCATCTCTGTGCTACATGTCATATGGAATTTCCAGATTTATTTTACTGGTGTAATACTTCAAATATTTGGCTTAGTTTTGGTTTTTGGTTTGTTTTGTGGTGTTCTGGTTTGTTTGGTGTTTTTCTGTCTGTGTGTGTGTTTGGGGTTTTTTTTTTGTTTTTTTTTTTTTTTTTTTTTTTGTAATTACTGCGTTGTTGTGGACAGAAGAATTCAAGCAACCAGAAGATTAACAGAGTGTGTTGTATGTGCATCAGATTCCCTCTTTAAAACAAGCGTGTGCTTGTGTGCAAGTTATGCCCATGTAGCTTTGTGGTTAATGTCTATAAGTTCTTTCACTTGATTGTGAATATATAGATTCAGTGTTGGAATTAGTGGAGTGTGTGCATTGGGGAAGTCAAGGCAGTAGGGGAATCTGCGGGGAAAACCCAATTGACTGGCTTACCTGAGACTTCTGAAGTCTTGTTCCTTAATTTCTTTTGCATTTTCTCTTTTGCTTCGAGGTTTTTCTTTGTTTGTACGTGTTTAATTAGGATCTCAAAAACATATGCAAACTAGCTGTCTGGCTAAAGATTTTGAAGCACACGGGAGTGGATGAAAGTGGTTGAAGAATACAAAGGAGCACCTACAGGGAAAACGTGCTTTTACCTCCTGTCCCTTGATTGCCAACAAGACAAACTAGAATCTGGGTCTGTTGAAGCCAAATGCACAACTTCTCTCTCTGTGGCCAGGATTTAATCTCAGGTGAAAATATATATTTGATAAAGGTCTGACTCCTCTATTTGTTGTAGAGGTGTCCCACATAAATTGCTGGGCTGTTCTATGGGATGCGTGGTTGATTTCCATCAGTAGGATGGCCAAGAGTCATCGCTAAATCTGGGCCTCAGGAAGACTGACTCTTTGCACAGTTCACATAGGTTTCACAAAGTTGATTTTTTTAAGGTTTTTTTGGCTCTTTGGTGTATGAATTCTCCCTCTTCCTTACTGTCAGAAAACCCTAAATTATAAAACTAGTGTAAGATCCAACTTTGTTAGAGAAACATATTCAGATAAGGAAGAACTCAATGATTTATTCACCGGATGGTGGAGAATGAATGGTGTCTGTTTTCTGGGTATGAATCATAATTGACTTTATTATGATGTTCTCAATGTATTCGTTATTTGAAATGATTTCCTGATTCATTCTTTGTCAGTAGATCAGTTGCCAACAGTTCATTGTGGGTTTCCAACATTTAAAATTTAAGCCCTTTGCGAGGGGTATCCAAGTCACATTATGTGCTGCTTTTTCCTGATTGGAAAAATAAGCTGGGGGAAGGGTTGGGGCAAATACTAAAAGTGTATATGAATTTAAAATTAACTTTTTTCACACTTTAAACCACTTATAAAATACATATTTCTAGGCAGAATTCTCAGTGCAACAATCTTAAAACCTGTTCCTTTCCCATGTCCCAGTCAAGCAACATACCAGAGTCTTAAGTGACATGCAGATTTTTGCTCTGGTATTTGCACAGAGGTTGATGTGTAGGAACTCACTTGAAAAATCAGGTTGGAAAGCAGCTTGAATGCAGTGAAACAGAATATTCACAGACTTATTTACAGCTTTCTCTCAGTTCTAATAATAATTGTAAGTGTGGATCACTTGAGCTGTCTCTGTCTCCAGCTCTCTGCAAATTCTTCAAGGATTTATTTCTTTTTCTGGAGGGCTACATATTAGAAAACAGGACAGTATCAGGCTAAATTCACTTGGCACATGTAAAGCGTTGATCTTTTATAATGTAATTAAGTTGTGGCTCAGGAAACTAGCTGCAACCCATGCACCAGTTATTTGACCCTCTGGAATTTTGCCTTCCTTCAAGCAGCACAGTTATGTGTGCTGACAATGTGCTAGATGTTTCTAGGATATTCTCTTTGTCTCAAGTTTCCGTTCTGTTTACTGTGTAGATTTATGCATAGGTAGAATTTTTAGGGCATAGAACATATAGGAATGTGAAATGGAAGTTGATTTTTTGAGGGGGAGGGCTCTTTGGTATATACATCAGGATCCTGAGACACAAACCATGACCCAAGTTAGTTTTCCTACTCCTGTCCTTCATAGGCTGATCAGCTGCTAAGTCCACGTATTGATGCCTGTAGAGAAAGGTCTTGCCATTTGAAAAAAATTGGGTAAATCACTATATTGCCTCAGTCTTTCATCTCTTCATTTGTGGGTTAGGAATAATAATAAGTGGTGTTTTGTGAAGTAGGATGCGTAAAGCTTTGCTTATCTTTTTGTGATTCTTGGGTGGAAATTGAGAAATACAATGAACCCTTAATAGAATTAAAAAGCTGGTAATATTTTTCTGCCATGTGTATGTAATTGGCAGTTGAAATGGATTGAGAGTTTTGATATCAGAGCCATAAAAACTGTAGTATCTGCAGCTGTAATAGTATCTTTCAGTTTGAGTCATGCTTAATTGTTGCAGGAAGATTTCACAAAGCCTTCACTGACGGGACAAAAAGCTCGTGCTGCAGCTCCTGTGAGTATTTCCAACTCCGACTAGTAACAGTGTTCATTTGACTGAGGAAGCAAGTTCATGCATCTGGCGTCTCACTGTCCCTTCAGAGTCATGGTACTTTAGGGAACCATTAACCAGAGAATATGTTGAGGCTCTGAAGATGATTATGATAGTGATGCTGTGAAGCACAATATTCATGCTCTAGGTATTACCCATTCACATTCATTCTGGGATCTCCTACCCCATTAGTAATTAGTGGAACGTCAGCATATCCTGTGAGGTAGGTAATAACCCTATGCCTGGTTATAGTGATGACTAAATACAGCAAAGCTTTTGCACGTGCATTTAGTAAGGGGTCAGCCACTGACCATTTTCATTAACAGTCAAAACTCTTCTATTAACAGATGTTAAGCAAGTTTTGATTAGAAAAATCATCACAGGATAAAAAGGATAAGTTAAAGTAATTTAGAATAAATGTTCAAGAGGGTGTTTCCCTGACATGTTAGAACAATCATTGCTATTTTTGTCTTGGTATCCAAGATGTTGGAGAGGAAAGAAAGAAGTGAGGAGAACAAAGCCACTAATAGGGCTTTCGCATCCTAAGTGTAGAATATCATTATCTATCCAATTTTAAGAGGTGCTTCTCAGTGCTAGTTCCGAAGGACCTAGGATATTATTGGATTAGAGCCTCTCTCCAGTAATCTGTGTCCTTGCAACACCCTAATAGTAAGATTTATTTATTCCATATACACATGCTCAGGAAGCTTTAAAATACCCCCCTGCACAAGCTCTCACTGTTGTGGTGCATGTCGCAATTTCAGAGTAATCCCAGATGCAGGATCCTCTCCCTGTCGAAGATTTTCTTTTCTTCCTATTGTAAGTGGTCCTACATGTCTTTGTGTACATATTCAACTGAACTCTTTCTATAAATGAAGGAAAGAAATCCATGACAAAGCTCTCCCAACACACTTTTTAATAACAATATGGTTAATTATCTTTAAAATCTGCTGAACAATTAGACATTCATGTAAACAGCAAAAGCATTAATCCAGCCTCCATACATTAGCAGCATCACGCAGCACATTATGTAACCAACTCTGCTCCCAAAAATGGACTACACAGATCAATAGACCCATTGGTAGAAATCCTAGAGATTCTACTTCATGCTGAAAATGGCTTTCTATGCATTTTCAGAGAGCAGACTATTTGCTAAAACAGCTTGTGAAATGGCTTTCAAATAGAAGAAAATCTCTACATTTGCTAGATAAAACAAGGACTAATTCAGCAAGTCCTGGCCACTTTGCCAATAGAGAAAGTGAGGCACGAAAGAGGTGATGTTCTTCAAGCTCCAACAGTGGACTGGTGGCAGAGGAGGGAGTGAAGCCCAGGTGCACTGGCCAGGAGCCATATGCTCCAGTCTCCTCTGTATAGTCCATCTGCAATGTTTTGCTTCAGCCAGGAAATGTTGGTCCTACGATGCCACATTTTATAATATATATAGAAAGGCTGTATGTTTTTATATAGAACCTTAAAGGTAGGTGGATTTTTTTCATGTTAAATTTACAGGTAATTTACATAACTAATTTGTAAGCTAAAGTGTAAATGATGCTCAGCTGAAGTGACCATTTTGACAAGCAAGTGCAAATGTTGTCAGAACATTGGCAGATCTGCTTTGGACAAGACTGAGCTTGACAGCTTTTTCTGTGTGCATCTGGGTTTTCTTGAGGGGGCAGCAAGGGGGGAAGTGTCTTGTTCTGGTGAGGTTTTTTGGGTTTGGTTTTTTTTTTAAGAGCTACTTAATATTGTATTATAATAATCTGATTTTTAATTTATCTATGTAGCTGTGTCATTTAAGATATTAAAAAAGCTGGCATGCAAACCAGAAAGCTGTTTTTTTTCTGTGCTTGTTGTGCCCAATACTGTATAAACAAATGGAAAACTATTGTGAAACATGCAATGCTCTCAACCATCTGACATAATAATTCAGTTCCAGTTAAAGATAATGACTTAAAGAAAGCTTGCAAGACGCCTTACACCAGTGTTAGATATAGATGATAGGGATTGGGAGGGAGGAGATTAACATTTTTAAATCAAAGAAATATACAAAGTTGGTTTTTGTTTTGAATTTTTTCATCTTAGAATACTAAAATTAAAGACTTGCATGGCTTGATTTCTTTGGACATTTTAAAAGCCTACAACTTGATATAAAGCCTATGGAAACTCAGGATGTTCCTAACTTTTCAAATTTTTTAGGCCTTTAGATACTTTTCTTTCCTGCCATCCTTCTCACCTGTCACTATGGACAGGGTCAGCTTTGTCTTTAGCTCTCATCCAGCTGAGTGCTCCTAGGAGGTGGTGGGAATCTCTCCTGTAGCTTTTAAGTGGCTCTGGGAAGCTGGGATTTCAAACTGTGGGTCCTAGCACACGTCTGCTTAGGCTGACATGAAAGAAGCCCTAGAAAGAAGAATATTTTAGTTCTATTTGAAAAATATATGTAGTTTTAAAATAGAATGCAAGATAGCTTTGGACACTTAGTGGTAAGTAGCACTTTGGGGATATCCAGGATCACAAAATATGATTTTCCCATTCTTGCATTGCACAATTAGTGTGATGTCTCCAGGTCTAGTGGCTCTTTAAGGCCAAAATATACAGAAGATGGACAGATCATAATTTTGCTTGTGGACCAATATTTATCATTGCTGCTTTTGATGATCTGCATCTGCTTTAATAAAAAGAATATTTAAGAAACCATAAAGAAAGCTAAACTGATTCTTGTTTAATACATTATGTAATTAAATCTTTATTGAGATTTGAACTGTGAAACCACAAAAGGAAGGGGAAAAAAATCCAAAAAAAACCAAACAACAAAAAAACTCCCCAAAACCCCAGGAGTGATAGTATCTTTTTATCTAGATGCATATTGGGAAAAATCTGCACATAGAAAGAAAACGTGCAGAAAGGTTTATAGAAGTGGACAGTTCCCTCACATACAATAAGATTTCTCTGCCATGTAGCTTAGACATATATACCTGCAAAACTAAAGCCTGTGTATTCCAAGTCTCCTTTAGCCCCTGTGAGAACAGAAGAGAGAATTAATGGAGCTAAATTTTGTTTCGATAACCTGGGACTTTTTCAGGGCATTTTTAGTGGACGTTACCTGGTTGCAATTGAATGAGTTTCTAGGTTATTTCTTAATGTTGTATTTTGAGGATGGCCAAGCTGTGGTTTGGGAGACTCGTGCAGTTCTGAAGTGGTCCAGGTCATGGCTGAAGCACATGAACAGCCTCATCCCATGGCCACCCATGGAAGCCCGCAGCTCCGTCTCCCTATAGCTCTCCACTGAAACTTCCTCCCCTATGAAGATCTCAGCAAGTGGTTCAGGCTCAGAAAGACTGGCTTTTGTATTTTAACACTGGGTTTTACTGGTATGCATACATGAAAGTGCCCTACCAATTAACCTGTGCTTACAGATGTGTAAAATCTCACCACCAACTCTGCCAATTTGCACCAAAGTATGTGGACTATTGATCCTCTTCATACTGAATAAAGTATCTAGAACTGAAAAATACTAAATTTTTAGGTTTGTCACAGAGGCATAATGTATGATAGATGTTTTGGATAATGGATCTATTTTTTAATACACAGACACAACCTCACATTTTCAATAATAATTCTTTAAGGTTATGAAGATTGTAGAACAGAAGTCTTCTCTTTTACTGCCCTAAGAGTTCACTGAGAAATGGGGGAAACCCCCCTCTCCAGAATACAAGTTATCTTGTATTTTTGCTAACGTATATAATTACTGATGTGGGTGTTCCCACATCTTAGAATGGAAAAAGTGCTTGCCAAGATTGAAAAACCGTAGTAAGCAATATAAATGATTTCTCTCACACACCAGCATTTCTTGCTGAGACAAGTGAACTGGAGCTGTGTTTAAAACCATATAATTATACTCCTATATATCATTTATTAAATCAGATTTCCCCCACCCTCTTTTCTTTTAAGTCGCTTCTGAAAATGCTTTTCTTCCAGGAGGCCTGCTAGCTGGGGTCCTTCCCTTTGAAGGACTCTTTCCAAGCAATGGAAATGAACAACAATGTGTAGAGGACATCAGGACACAAGTGACATGTTGGCCCTATACCATTATTGATCTTTGCTTAAATCTCTGCTCAAGTGTCACTAAAGCCTGTTTGGGCCAGATATGAGCTATTACCTGTTGCGGGGTCTACCCCAGATCTCCATGGGTTGTATGGGACATTTTGATCATCCAGCCTGGTTTTCTCTATGATACAGGCCATATAATTTTGTCCCTCCACTCCTTGGTTAGGGCCAGAACTACCTGTTCAGATAGACCATGTGCTGTAGGAAGATGTTTGTGGATTTCCTTATTTCACGCTCATTTCTAGGCTGTTTAAAATATAAAGAAGCTGACCCAGTGTTTTCACACCCGTGGAATAGAAGGACTAATGAACAAATTTTCCAAAGCACACAGATTGTATATGCAAAGGTCCAGTACGCAAATCCTGACTTGTTTATGCCTCAGGTTGTGCATACAAAAAGCTATTTAACTTTGAGCCAATATTTCTTTCTTTCCAGCACCCACACCTCACTCAACCCACCTCCTCTGAGAAAGCCTGGGGAAAAGACTTTATGCCATGCTCCAAAAGGCTGGGGAGTAAGCCTGTGTTGGACAAAGGGACTATCTGAATATGAATTGGTACCAGCAATGAAACCCTTTGCAATTATAATCACAGTAGAGGTTCCAGCTGTTGGCTTATGAGCAGGGTCCTGTCTGCCATGAAGCCTGTAGTTGGTGTAAGTGCGTGGGGATTGGGACCGCTGTTGAATTTGTGGTGTAGGTGGTACCACTCATGTTCTTAGAATAGCTTTCTCCAGTTGGTACTGGAGATTGCATATTAAGGTGTGGCATATTTTGGACTTCTACTACATAGTTTGAGAGTGTAAGGATCTCTCAGAATTGTTCTTATATTCTGAGACCCTTGCACTGCAGACCACAGAGTATGGACAGTGGGTTTTTTATGTTTAAATGTTAATTCATATGAGAAAGAGTTGTCAGCATGGTAATGCAGTTTTCTTTTATTAGGCTCATTTTTTCCTTTGGTTATTCTGTTACTGAGAAAGGAAAGTTGTGTATCAATGGAAGAAATGATTTTATGACTCACTAATATGTGCAGATGAGAAAGTTGTGTTAGATTTTAGTCTAAATTTCCCATCAATCTTTTTCTTCTTTTTCCTATTGTTTTCCTTCTTCAATCTATTCTTACTTCCTGTTGTAGCTTTTTTTTTTAACCACTCTTTGTTTCTACTTGTTTTCTGTTCAATCCTTCTGAAGTGTTGTCCAGCAATGCTCCAGTTCTGGTTGAACTTTTCAGTTCCGTAGTGCTGAAGAATACAGTTCCATCACTTCTCATGTGGTCCTGCTGTATTCAAGATGCCTAACTTCTAACTCAAATGTTAAAGGAGATGTACTTTGTAATGTTTTCCTTGGGGTTTATTTTTTTTTAACGGTTCTGTTTTGTACTAGCCAATTTACCATGTGTTTTCACAAAATACAGTATGAAATAGAACAAAACACCATTATTTGAAAGACGACATTGAGAAGTATGAGAGTTATTTATGCTGATTGTTATTTAGTGAATATTTGAAAACTGTCATGCTCAGGACCATTGTCGTTAAGGAAATATTAATTCTCATGAAAAAAGGTGCAAACCATGCAAAATACAAAGAAAAACCCATCCATAAGAAAAACAAACATGTACTTGGTACCTACCTACCATGATTAGAAATCTGCTGAATTTACAGCAGTGTCTTTCATAGGAAAAGTTGTAACATCTTGTTCTTTTATTGTGTTTTATGCCTTTTATTAACTTGCAAATCTAATTAGGAAACCAACTGACACACAGTATGCAATGACGGAAGCAGTACCACCTATTCTTGTAGCAGCTTTGGTTTTGCTTTATGGGTGGTCTTTGTTCTTAAAGGCTTATATGAATACCACATATTAGCTGAGCTGGTTCTCCCTTGATGTCTGTGTTGTATTGTACACATGTTGTCACTGTTTGACACTTAAACAATCCAGATTCTTACCCAGCCCATATTTAGTGCCATAATAAACTTCTGAGCATATGTTTTTGAGAGCAACAGTAACATTCATCACTGCAATGTGACATATAAATAAGCACTACTGGAGACTGTTCATGTCTTTAGAGAGCAGAGCTGGACTAGAAGGTGTGTGTCAAAGGGATGTGGTCATCTTCCTTGCCTTTACTGGGCTTTTTTTCTTCTTTCCCTTGTTTCAGTAAATCAAAATGGTTGTTGAAGTGACCTATAAATTTCACCCTGTACGTGTGAAAAACACACTTTATTACAAAACTTCTTTAGTGAAAGGTTTCCTGTTTAGGGCTTTGGCTTGACTAACAGTAGATGGTGTAAGGCATGAACCATTCCTCCTCTCTCCATCTCACTTGCTCTGTCTTTCAGTAGGGAGCTCTGCTGGGGCCTTGGTTCGAAGCACAGGTCTGGCAGATGCGACGTACCACTCCCTGCTCCCATGAGTCCCCTTCTGTTGTTTTTGCAAAATTCCTGTGCTTGAATGGTGTTGTTTTGGCAGAGGTGTTTTGTTGGTTTGGGTTTTGTTCTGGGTTTGTTTTTTTCTGTTGTTTTTGGTTTTTGTTTTGTTGGGGTTTTTTTTTTGGGGGGGGGGGGGAGGTGTTTTGGTTTTGTTTGTTTTTTGAGGTGCTTTGGTAGACATGAAGAAGGAATCACATTATGAAGAGCTTCAGAATTTGACTTGTCCCTTGCTCTTTCTGAGCAAGACCAGAGACAAAAACTAAGGGCAATACAACAGATTTAAAGTGTGGTCATATTCTGTCTTAGTTGGGTAAACACACTCTGATTCCATGAGAGCTTTATCTGAACAAGGACAGAAAATTTGAGCCTTGAACAAGGAAATAATATATATAAGTCTTAACAAATATTTAATGTGGAACGTTAATTGTAAAAAAGAGGGTATATATTTTGACATCCTGCCTTTAAGTGACAGATCATCTAGTGTCTCTTGGCCTGAGGAGGACTATCAGCTTGCTAATTGCAGATGTATATCAATCCAGTCAGAGTATTCTCCCATTATAGCAACACCTCTTTAAAGAAACAGGTGTTGTAGATGAAAAAGAGAAAACATGTTTAAAACTGAAATTATTCAAAAGCCATCTACCATTATTGCTTTGATTAATAGTCAAATTTTCTATCGATCAATATTGCTGAAGAAAAAAATCTAAAAGAGTAGGAATCAAATTTCTGACTGTCAGCTGTTTGTTATATAAACACAATTATTGCGATAATATTACTATGTATAAATGTAAAAATCTTTGAAGTTCCTTGCACCAAAGTAGTATTTCTTTGAAAATAAGTGGCTTTCCTGAGGTAGCCTTTTAGCTCTGTACCTGTATATCCTTCCACCCTCTTGGACTATTGAAAGGAGTCCTCTGCAAAAGTGCTAGTGAGATTCATTCATATCTGACCTTGGTTTGAATTTTACCCACTATCCTCATTAGGTAAATGAAGCCCAGGACCATTCACCCTTCTGTCTTCCCCAAAGCACGGACATTTGACGCTGCTTGACTCTGGCCTGGACTCTCTGCCCTGATTTCATGCTCTGCATATGTGTACCGTGTGTGAGAGAGCAGAGAATGCATTTGAGAATAAACTGTATTAGCTCTCAAAAGGAGATTTTAAAGTTTTAATATTATGGTTGTCTAGTTTGATCTAGTATCTGGTCATTGAATTGTATCATTGCAAGAAACATGAGAACAGCAGCATGACCATGAGGTATATTGTATTACAGAATGAGGTTACACAGCACCAAAGCACCACCATATTTCAGTAACAAATGCAGCTTCTGGGGAGTTTTGTTATCATTGCATAAGCTTCACTGCTCCCTAGAAGATGACACTGATTCAGACAGAAAACACTAATTCAGTTCTTGCCAGCAGAGCCAATTGTCTCTTTGATTACATTAGACTGACAACTGGTTTTCAATGTCATTGTCAGCCGCAGCTTCTCAGACATGGTGCAGTGGAGCATGAACTGGGCTCCCTTTATTTAATTATTTCTGCCCACTTCTGTATTTGTGAATAAGGCAAATGTGAGACTCCCATCTAGTAGACAGAAAAATGACAAATGTTTAGATTACAAAACTCAGGCTTCAACAGAGCTGTCCGGCATCCTTTTTAAAGGCAGATCCTGGATGTGTATGTCACTCCAAAGAATGAATTTGGATCTATCTTTTTTTTTGTGTGTGTGTGTATGTCGGTGTGTCTAGAAGTGACCTAGGATTTTCTTGATTAAATAATTGTTGCATTAAATAATTTGCTGAATATCTTTAAAGTTTTTCTTAATTAAGTTGTAATTGGAAGACTGTATGTGAGCTGCTTATTGCAGGCACTTGCTATTTAAAATTTGTGTTGCGTTGGTTGGCGTTGTTCGGGCATGCAAGCCTTGTGGTCCGTTCTGTGCCCGGGTCTGGACGAGTGAGAAGCTCAGAGGATGTCTCTGCAGTGCAGTGGAGGTCTGACTGAGGCCCATGCTGGCACTCCTGCACTAAGCTAGTGCAGCTATGGTGATGCTGAGGGTATGGCAATGCAGACCACAGGGTGTGGGAGCTGTCACCTGGCAGGCAGGCAGGGTACGAAGGTAGGCTGAAATTTTTCACCAGATCTTGTTTCTTGAGGGGCTGTGGGCTTAAGAAAAACAAGAGATTGACAATAAAATCGAGAGAAGTATCAGCAAGGAAGGCTGCTCTGCCAAATAATATGCTGTTAAAATCCTATTTTTGTATTAGTTTTATATATGTTTATTAAAAATATTCCAGAATGACTTGGAAGAGTAGGTAGTCAAGGAGGAAGCTCCACAAGCTTACATAGCTCTGTGAAATGTATCCCCATGAAATGATTGCTGCCAACTGCCTGTGATTCTTCCATGTCTGCAAAATAAGAGATTTATGATGTTCATAAACGTGTATCCTTCCATTTCTGAATTCTCTTCTACTGCTCCCATTGCCCAAAAGCCAAACAAGGCTAACCTCCTCCAGGTCCCAGAGTGAAAAAATGCAAACACACTGCATTTAAAAGTAGATTTAGCAACTCCAAAGTGGGCGATTTGGTTCCACCCATCAAACCCAAGTTCTCTGATCTAAAGTCAGATGGGTGCTACTCCTAGCAAGATGTGTGCCAAATCTAATTAAGCTTTGCATAATGTGCATCTTGGGTGATTTGATTTATTAGCTTTGTTTGAAGAAAGTAATAATAAAAAAAGAAAATGGCTTTGGTAATAAGCTGTTTGAATTCCCTGTGCAAGTAGGCACAGTCCCTCCTGGATCTCCCTGAAATGCTCGTGGGGTACGCAGGTTACCTATCAACAGACTGATGCAATGCTGGGAGCTGGTGCAAAGTGGGTGTTGGGTCTGTCGTCCTACCTCCACTGCTCTCCTGGCTTTTGGCTCAGCATAGGTATTCAAGTACTCCCCACTGCATATAATGATTTCCATTCTCACAACCACCATAAAACCCAGGAAATTATTGTTTATTTCCATTTATACCAATGAAATCTGGTGGAATGGAGACACTAGTGATGGCTGTGGGGTAGTGCAGCAGAGATACCTGCATTAGCACTGAACACTAGCATGCATAACTGCAAAGATAGCCCCAGACCCTGTGCTGCTGTAGCAAGGTTGCTTTTGATACCTAAATTAGCTCTTATGCATCTCTCTCTTAATTTGAAGTGTCCAGTGCAGATGTGTCCTGTGGCCTAGATCTCCAACACCTCGAGTCCTGTTGATTCCGATGGGCCAAGTTATGGTAGTTGGCCATGGCACTGTCTCATATCCCGTAGTATTCCTGAAGCTGGGTCGTCATTTGCCATCCTAATACTGGTCTGTCTCTTGTCTTTGATGTCTTGTGCTTTGTGGCTTGCAGAGGAAGATTTCCTGCAGGGCTCCTGATAAGTCTAGCTCGTATTCTGGCAAGGTTCCTTTTCCTCCTGCATCCCTCAAACACCAACTCGTAGGTCTATTGCAGCATGACCCACGATGAATCTGTATTTGTAAACATCAGTGTGTTCATCACACAGCATGGAGACGTTTACTGGAAAGTGGCATGCATTGAAAATGTACAGATGCTGCTTGACTGGCTGCAATAACTGCCCCAGGATCAGTTGGAAAGCCAATTGCCTTGGGGTCCAATCAACAGTGATATCTCAGCATATAACTTTTGGTAATTTGAATGTGAATAAGGGGCAACAGGTCTGAGGACCTGGATATTAGGACCTCTTTTCCCAGTCATACTCCTTAGCTGCAGCAGGCACAAGTACATGACCAAGCATTGAGTATCTGCAGCTTCCATTCAGTGACTCTTAATTATTTCTGGGGAAAATGTCTGAAACTTTTACTTTACATTTACAATGAAAACAAGAGCCTTGGGGCACAGCAGTTCACGGTGCTGTCGTGTTATCTGGGGTAGAAAAATTAATTTAAGACATCTTATTCTAAGAATGTTCCTATTAGAGCATGAAGGGAAGAGTTGTATGTGTGTCTTCACTCTTTTCAGGATCGTCTCCTCTAAAAACTTTCAAGGTTTTATTGGTGTTTAGAACTTGGAAAGTGGGAATTAGGTCTAGGATCAGATTTGCTTTTAGCTGGTCATAGATCTCCTGCTACTTTTTATGGACATTGGAGATTATTAGGATGCACAACCTGTGTGTAAGTGCTATCCTATCTCTTACACAATGTTATTTCATGCTACTGAAACTACGCAAAAGGTACAAACATGTCTGCATGATTTGATGAAACATTACTTTTTTGCCTTTTTTTTTTTTTATTTATGTTAAACACATTTGAAAACTCACTTATTTTGGAGAATATTTGTAAATTATTAAACGCAAATAATTTTTGCAGTTCAGTTCTTTTTGTCAGAAAGATTAGACGTGATTATTCTGAAAAATCATGCTTGAAATGTTTTACTAACTTTAACAAGAATGACCATTCTCATTGCTTATCCATTTTCTTTCCACTGAAACAACAGAAGAGTGAAGGCAAATACGTGAATTAACAACAGTTTTAAGTGAGTTAAAATTAACAAAAACTTAAGTGAGTTCCCCCAAGGTGCTCCCTGCGTTTTTAATCATGATACTTGCTTTGTTGGGATGTTTTGGGTTTTTACTTTTTTGATCAAACATACAGCTGAACTTTGGGACAGAAAAATTCACTTAAAGTACTGATATTAAGCAAATATCAGTAAAAACATTGACTACATACACTTTTTTACTGGAGAACTATTCATAGCATTTCACTACAGCCAGGCAGCAGAAACAAGCTATGCAGCTTGTTGTGTGTAATCAACATGGCTTGAAATTTGAATATTAAAATATTCAAAATTTACTTACAGACATTAATACCTCCCAGAACTTATCTGTCAATTAATTTCAAATGTCATATCAGGGGGAGAGGGGAATTAATATATTTTGCCAGTATTTTTTTTGTCAGACAGGTGTAAAATAGTTTATTAGGAAAATTCCCGTTTCTGTGCAGCTAGATGTGAACAGGAAGATTGAAGAAGAAATGAAAACTGTATTTATGCTTTCCACAGTATCAGTACTTTGTGACAGTGACCATTTATCCACTCCAGCTGCGCAATGACTCTGGCACATGGAGGAAAATAGCAGAGGGAACTTTGTGGGAGTGAGAACGTTTTCAGCAGTTGAGGTGACGAGCAGAAGGGTCTTGCAACACTAGTCTTTGCAGTTACGGACCCTGCTTTGTTCTTAGAAAGCACAGCAACAAGGTGAAAGCTCCTGTCCTCGTCTCCTTGATTTAACCCAGAGACAGAGGCCGGGATTTTCAAAGGCACCTGAGAGCACAAGTGCTCCACTCCCATTGAATTTTAATGGGTTTTGAATGTTTGACTCCTTCAGGCTTCTCTGAAAATCTCAGCTTTGGTTCATCGGCCTGCTTAGGGGCTTGACTAACAAGGTTTAACCCAAGGGGCAAAAGCTCTTTCATGCAAGTCGGGCGCTCTCTTCCAAAAATCTGCACGTATTGCAGGAAACTGCAGCGTTTGTGTGTGTGGAGAGGGGCCTATGGAGGGGCCAAGGGAAGATGAGTTTATTTTTAAACTGGTTTGACTGAATTACAGACACAATGCAGCTCACCGCCTCTGCTGACTCTGCAAACTGTGCTGTGCTGGGCTCCATCTGACAGTGACTCAGAGGCAGCAAGAGCGCGATTACAGCTCCTGGCTCGAACCTTGAGTCTGTTGGGAGGAGGAGAAGAATTCATTAATTTATTTGGGACACTGGATGGTTTCCTTGCTGTCTGCAACAACAGGGTGTGAGCAGCCCCAGCTCCAGCTGCTGGCGGACGGGTTTTGCAAAAGCAAATGTTCCCTCCTCAGCACTCACCAGCTGGAGCCACGCAGTGTGCTGGGCTGAGCTTCCTGCGCCAATGTCCGCTGGCAGAGGGGCTTGGGAGAGCTTGTAATTAATTCTCACAATGCTCATGGGTTCGGTAATTAGAGATTTTTTTATTATATTTTATTTTTTCCCCAAAGCCTGCTCGGGAATTTTCTATAGCACTATGTCTTTTCATTTTCACTGGAAACAATAGTACTTAAGTGTCAGTGTCTTGGTAGGGCAGGGATTTGCTTAGGAGCAGGAAGAGAAACCAGAGAGTAACTCCATGCTTAGGGGGTTTACCAGCCTTGTACCATGCTGGTGAAAGTTGGTGTGGCCAATGGATATGTTCCTGAAAGTACCTATTAATTGATGCGTCATATATCCTCAAAAACTTGTAGGCCTACATTTCTTCTCCTGCTAGTGCAAATCAGGAGTAATTCCATTAAAGGACAAGCTTTGGGAGTATTGCAGAGTGGTGCAGGTGACAGAAGAAAAGCTTACTATCATTTTTTTCCAATGAGTAAGGTTTCCTCACAGTGTCAAGTGTAATCAAATATTAAAATTATTTTTAAATTCATTTTAATGGTAATTGCATTTCACAAAGATGATCCTCCATCCTGACAGTAGTTTAATTTTGCAATTCATCTCATTCTCGGGGAGCTCCATGGCTGTGAATGCAATGCCACAGGAGGCAGGTCCACCCTACACTTTCGTGTATGCAACTGCAGAAGCAGCATTTAATTTCCTTGTTCAGTGACTTACAATTACCATAAATTGAAGTCTACCAACATATGCATAATTTAGAAGTAAATTTTACAGGGTCGCTATCCTGACTGGGAATTTTGTGTGCTTCCATAATATAAATATTTAGTAGTCATAACAGTAATAATAAATTAGTCCCCTGTTAGGTTTCTAAATGTTTGTGTTAATAAAAAAAATGGTCAAATCTGCATTCCATGCACTGCAAGGACTAAATATGAAATATACATTCCAATCATTATACTGCTAAGTTAATAAATGATGCCTAGTTAGAATATTAGGAAACATTATTTTCAAAGACATCTGTGGAGTTCATCTTGCCATCAGTCTTAATCTCTGCAGGATGTGGTAAAGGTTAGTTTTGGCATTTTAATATTTCCAAAGAAAAATATTTTGCGAAATCTATTCCAAAAAAGAAAGTTTTCAAACCATTCTATTTACTAAAAGCCATATTTTCAACCACAGTGTTTCTTGATGTGATTGATGTGTGTCCATTACAATACAGGCTCTTTTCAAAGCACTTAGTAGCCCCAGATGGGAATAGCAGTTTGGGTCTTGTTAATTTTTGGGTACGATTGTGAATGTAGCACTGCAGCATTGTGTTACACCAGGAAAAACAGCCAACAGAAAATACAGATACAAAGATATGTGTTGGCTCCAAAGTCTGTTTTTTAAGCTTGATTTCATGAAGTACTGAATGGAAAATTACTTCAGGGCTATGTATTTTATATATCAAGTAGGAATTTTTAAAAGCATATGAGTAACTTCCAAACATAATCCCACTCACTTTTAAATGAGACTGGTCCTGACAATTTTTGGGAGACTCCTCAAATCTACTTTAGGAGGTTAAAATAACTTATTTTCATATCTTAAGGAATAAGATATTAAATGTTAAGAAGCTAGCATGATGGATCAGTGGTAATTACTCCCATTAAGTGGATGATTTTTAGCATCTAAGCAAAGAATTCTGTTAGCTTGTTGTTCAGTGGACCTACTTGTGGAACAAGCTCTTATTAAATGCCAGTTCAAAACTTTGTTTTAATTTGTGAATCAACTTGGATGGAGCTTGTGAGAGGCATTTGGACTGCTGCAGGTGACTCTATCTGGTCTGCAACTATATTGAAGTTTCACCAACTTTATTCCATGGCTGATATTTTGGGTTTGAAACATGGTGAAAAAATAAACACAGCCTAATGTCTTATCGTTACTTGGCTTGGACAAGAATTACATAATGGCACTTTTTGCTAGGAGGAACTATTTTGAAGTGATAATGGTTTTCCTAGAGATGCTGTAAAGATATACATCAAATATTTATTTCCATAAAAATATCCATTCTCAGCCATGAGATGAACACCACCTTCATTTATTAAAATTGTAAATGTCTTAATAATATGATTGACTAATGACCCTGCAAAGGGAAGATAACGCCTATTCCCAGGCTACTCTGTAATTACAATGTGGGGCGAGGGATTTGATTTTGCAGTTGTGTAAAGGGGGTTTTGTGTGTGTAATGAAGGTGAAGCAGAAACGAGGATGATTTAAGTTAGCAGTAGGATGGTGTTTTGTATCTTTTAAACTGTGAACTAGAATTTAACATATCTAACCATAGACCCCAAACCTGTAAGTGGTTATATGACTGGTGCAGTGCATCGGTGTGGGTTTACAATGACAACTGAGTGATTTTTCAAAAATCAGAGGCCCATTGATATAGGTTAATTTACATTTTTTTTCACCTTAATCATGGCACTTGTTTATATCTCAAAAAAACAGCATATTTCATAGGCAAGAAAGACCAGTGAGTCCTTCCACCCTTCATTGCCAGTGACCATGACTTCTCTGTCCTGGTCACATCAGACTATTTTAGCTGTTCTTTGAAGTTTGACTACATGGCGCAATCTGCCCTAGGAAGGTGACAATCTTGAAGGTGAGATATCCATGTGTCTGACAATTAATCACAGTTCCACTTCCTAAAATGTTGTTCTGACTACTAGCACATTGAAAAAATTTATACATTATTATCTTCAAATAAATATATCCTACTATTTATGATTTTAAGAATTTCAAAACCCCTTTTCCTCTAGGTTGGTGATTTTTCAACTTCTTCCCA
The DNA here is from genome assembly GCF_000700745.2 of Antrostomus carolinensis. Lineage (NCBI taxonomy): Eukaryota > Metazoa > Chordata > Aves > Caprimulgiformes > Caprimulgidae > Antrostomus > Antrostomus carolinensis. The sequence continues at coordinate 43,252 of NW_010316919.1, read as the reverse complement.
TGGGCTGGGTGCGTTCCTTGCTAAAATATTTAAGTTTTCTCATTATAGGCTTGCTTTTTTAAAGTTCTAGATCTAAGTCCCTGCATTCCTTCAGGTCTGTAGACTAGAAGCTGAAAATCACTGGTTGGGACAGCTCATCTGTAGAGTTTCATAGTCTTGCACACTGTGTTTTCACCATTCATGGGTGCCAAGGGTTTGAAAAGCTAATGAACTTTAGTGACTATTGGTGGAATCCAAGCTAGCTCACAAGTCTTTGGCACTTCCATTGGGAGGAAGCACCATATTTCACTTTTCTTTCATAGCAAGAGAACTATTTTCATTTCCAAAGATCTGTATCAGGGAAGTTGTCTTCCAAAAAGCATTGTTCTTTACTGCAGCCACCCGGAAGATGTACACCACTTGAGGTAAAGCCACAGCTCAGCAAAAACTAAAGAAATCACAACAAATATTCCCTGAATTGAAATTTAAATGAGTTGGGTTTTGTTTTTGTTTTTTTTAATTCATTGCAGAGTCTTGGAACATACGTTCACCTGTATTGATTGATGGTTTTGTTTCTCCTGAACAATTTTATACTTGGGAAAACAATTAGGCCTGGTATACAAAAAAGAAAAAATCTAAAATCTTTTTATCAATTAGAAATTTATGGAGAAGTTAAAAGAAATGTTTGGTTTGGCCCAAAGGAAAATGGTTTCTTTATTTGTGAAGATTCAACACTTAAATATAAGAAATTGAGGGAAATATGAGCACAAACAACTGCTTAGAAAAGAAATAAGTTATTTTAGCAAAAGCTGAAATGAGAAGTTTTAGTTTTCAGGGAAGTATTTCTGTTTGTTTTGGTGTCTGAAAGGAACGCTTGGCTGAAACTGGCACAAAGACGCAGAGTGATTCAAGTTTGCTGAATTTGCAGTTTTCATCTGAATACTGTGGAGAATTTTTCTCGCTGTTGGAGAGCCATAGAAAGCTCAGGAGCGTTTTCATGTATGTTCATGCAAACACTTTATCACTTTATTTTTGCTTGTCCCCCCAGATAGAATACTTTCACTACCTTACCAAACCAACATCATTTACACATCAAAACAATAATTCATTTTCAGATTCAGCCCTTCATTAAAAAGATAAGTAGGGCTTAATTGGTATCTAGTGCCTGTGTAGCTATTCTATACTGGAGCAGAGTTAAGTGGGGTTTCTCAGACAAGGGCCTTGGGCAAGCCCTCTGTCTGGGATGAATTTCTCCCCAATTAAACTCATTTGTTTTCACATTCACATAATGGCACCTGAGATATGGAATGTCTCAACCACTTCCTTCAGCTTTTTTCTGAGGGTGGGGAGTTGTTTAAATCTGAGCTGCAAACTCATTACTGTAGAATATACCGTGCAAATAAATGTCCAATGTGCTGGAGGATTATCTGATTAAAGAGGTTAAATTATCCTCTTATTACTTTAATAGTTTATCTTTTCTGAGGTTCAGGTAGAATGATGGTTTATTGAAGATGTGCCAAGAGGTGGAGTTTTGCCTTGGATTATGTTTAGGATAGAAGCTGAGTTTGAAGCTGAATCAGAGGTGCCAAATCTTATGACCTGTTCATGCCAGAGCAGGGTTAGAGTGGTGGGAATTGTGGAAGATTTGGCATCTCAAAGACTGTGAGAAATATGCCCTTTGCAAAGGGCTCTGCTGCATCTGAGCTGGAACTGGTCAGACTCAGAGAAAGAAGCCCAGACAGTTTAGAACAAAATTCAAAGGTGTTTTGTGAAGCAAAACCTACCTACTAAGATATCTCGCCTCATTGCCTGGAACCAAGCAAAAACCAGCTCTGTCATCTTATCTGAAATTTTTAACCTTTATCTTTTCTCTATTATGTGTTCCTGTAATGAAAACTGAAAGCAGGAGAAAGTGGGCTGATCTACACAGGCATTATTGTCCCATTAGTGGCACAGTGTTTCTGGAAATCCTAGGGAGAGATTGGGTAGAAATCAAATATCTTTTCAAGATCTTTATTCTGCTTTTACTTTTGAGCAGCTTTTCTCCTTGCTGAGAAAGCCAGTATCCTCTGCTGAAAGCAAAGGGTGACAGGCCAGGCAGATCCTGGTCCTGCCTCTGTTATCGCCTCTCTGTGAAGGTCTGTTTGAGATTAGGTGCTAAGACCAATTTTGGGAATCATCTGTTCTGTGGGAATGCAGACTAGCACCCCAGCACAGGCTAAAGCAAGTCTGGAGCATGCTGAGGGGAGGAACTTCAACCTGCATTATCCCTTCGCAAGGGTACAAAAATGTGGCTCCCATGCACGTGGGTGGGAACGGCAGCTCGTACTGCTGTGCTGGGGATTGCATATGCATCAGGGATGCCAGGAACATCACCCAAGCACATTTAATATCTACTCAGTTTTATTTCACCACAAAACCAAAAAGGATAATTCTAAGTCATGTTTGTGTTGTGCTTTGAGTCTTCTGGCTGTGGAAAAAAAAAAAAAAAGGGAAGGATTTATATTATTATTCTTGTGAACAAGTATCTTGATGGGACTCATGAGCTTCTTGCCCTCTTCTGTTGAAATCATGCACATCAGGAAGCATAATACAAACCCCTCTTCCGTTAGGACAAAGAAGTCCAGATGGAACTAGAGAAATAATTAGATATACTTGAATACTGTCAAGAAGTTAATCTTTCTTCCAGTTTGGCATTTCTCTGCATGTTAATAACCACAAGCATTAGAGATGGAAAGATCTAGTGTTGCAAGAGCAGTAGCATGGGTAGCTATGGAAAATCATCTCTTGTCTCCATCTGGCATCAGTAACAAGCAAAGAGGAGGCGACATTGCAGAAACCGAGCCTGCAGCTTCTGCGATCAGAGCAAACAAACAGTGGTATTTTCTGTGTACCTTTGAAATGCCCTCATTGCGGAGAGAACAATGCACACTTCAAACCATGGTGCTGGGTTTGTATGGTCTAAATCTGGGCTCCAGCAAACTGAATCAGGTGCAGTGTCTTTTCTGTAACGTTGCATCTATAGTGGTTGCAACTTAATATATTATAACAAACTACACCTTAAAAAAAAAAAAAAAATTAAAAAGAGCAACCATGCAGACAAGAAGAAGCATCTGCATTTGCTTTACTGGATCTTTTTGTCAGGCGTTGTGATCAGGCTGACAGTTAGCCCTGAGGAAAGTTATAAATTCTGCGCTGAATTGCGGTACAATCTTTCACCATGGCATTTCTGCCCTCTGGCCACGCTCTGGTTATCCATAATTGTGGCAGATAATGGTTTTTTATGGCTGGAAACATTCTTTGCAGGCACAGGGACAATAACCAGGGCTGAAAATGTAATTAAAGTGAATGGATGAACTTTCTTAAAGAAACAGTGTAGATTATTACTGGAGCTTAACACCTAAAACACCTGAGGCAAAATGGCAGCATCTGAAAAAACTTGTATAAATTTTAAATGCAGGGCAAGCTTGAAGGTGGATATTAGATTACAGAAGGAAAACTGAGACATTTGATGTAACAGATAACTAAGGGCTTAGATCATCTCCAGAAATATAAACTAATGTAACACATCATTCTCTGTCAGTTGGAATATGTTATCCGTGTTCAGAGGCACCTTGTTTTCGTAAATCTATGGAGAAGTTTGCAGATTTTGTACACTTATGCAGATGTAAGACATCTTCCTTAAATAATTAAAGTAGGAAAGAGGTGGTATGTCTTGTGTGTAATAGCTATTTCTTACCATGGAGTGTAAGAGATTTTTTTTTTATTCCCCCACCCCATAGCACCATTAAGTATCTAGAAATCAGGTTTTTATTGAACAGTTCCATAAAAGCACAAATTAATGGGTAATATTAGACCTCTGTTTATTACAGCACTTCTGCTGCAACTCTGAAAGTCAAATGAATCATTGCACAACATTATCTATTTCTGGTTTACTCTGCTCTTGGGGCTACGTTAGCTACCTGTAGGTAGTTCCTCTTTCCAGATGGAGACATTTTCTCACAAGGCTGAAAGCTTCCTAACTTCTGAAGAACATCGTCATTCTCCTATGTCTGCTGAAAACCAAAATGAGATAATGCATTAATTATTATTAATACGGTGTTAATACTTCTGATAGTATTAATTTAACCATTCATGAGCTGATATTTAATGGATAGTCTAAATATGTCCAGCTTGGACTTGGCTCCTATATTTTCTAGTCCTGCATGCAGACATGTTGCTGGGCTGGAGCTGTTTTGGGGCAATGTTTGTGGGCTGGCTCTGTTTGCAGCAGGGATTACCTGCATGGCCTTCCGAGATTACATTTCTGGGCTGCTCTCAATTTGCATGTATGAAAACTGTTTGCAAAATTCAGAAGCAACTTGATTTTTTCCCCTCTTCTATTTTTAGTACACAGCTTTATTCCCACAGAAACATTCCCTCAGACACACCAGGATAGTAGAAGTACGAGTAACGCGCGGCCTGTCATGGCACAGGTGTAACAGCTGACTTCCCCACTGACTGCAAATTAAGACAACTTTCTGTGTGGGATGAAATAAGAACTGGCAAAGCTGCTTTTTTTTTGTATTTTAAATAAGCTTCAGAGTTAAGGATAAATTATGCTAATCTAGAACCACAAACAATAACAAGCATCTGGTTTTTGCACACTCTGTACCTGGTAAGCGAGCTTGGTCTTTGAGTTACAGGCTCATATGATCAAGCTGGATTTTGAAGCCATGTGAATGTATTTAGTTTTTCTTAGCAAATTATTTTCTGTTTGAGTTAATTGTGAAAAGGTGGGTTCTGTGAAAAGTATTGTGGACCAGAGGGATAGATGGGGACAGTCTCATCAGAACATGTGAAAACCACAATGTGATGTAAGGGGCATAGGAAAGAGATCTTAAAAAGATTATTTGAAGCTCTGCTAGAACATGTTCTTGGCAGGAACCTCTGCCCAGTTTTATTTCCTGGTTGCCAGCACCAGAGACCGGCATCACGAGATTTCTTTCCTGAAGAACAAAAGAAAATATGTCTGCATAATACACAAGAATTAAAGTTTCACAGCACATTCCAGTCTTGGTGGGTCCTTTCCCTCTTTCAGTGCCACCTCTTTTAGCGAATAGCACTGCAAAGCCACATGGGATTACATTTTTTGGGTGTCATTAATGCCATGTGCTTGTATCACTGAGTCAATGGCAACAGCCCAGGTATGGAACTGGCTGCATGTGGCCAAATTTCATCACTGAGTTACTCAACAGAGGGAGAGGTGTGTAAGGGGAAGCAGAATCTTTCCCCATGCCCTTCCCTGTGCACTGCAGACACTTATACCACGTGCTGTGGTGGTTTGGGCTACCAGGGAACTTGTCATGTGTCAGGGAGTCTGTGAAAGATCCTGTGTATTTTCTGAGTATTTATTTATTTATTTATTTTCCCAAGTCTTTACATGAAAAATTCTCAGATACTGTTCCTCTTGCTGTGTTTCAATGATATAATGAAGAGGAAAATTACCCAGAGGAAGGAGATCCCTACAGACTGAGGTCTGAATTCTGTAGAAGAAAAATGCTGGAGCAACAACTGAGTCCAAAGAAAATGATAGGGAAGCTCACTTTCATTTTCATCTAATGGCTTTCCTATTATTGGTGCTCTGATCCACCCACACAAAATGTAGGAGCAGGAATTTGGGCTTGGTAGAAGGTTCTCTGGGATTTAGCTGTGGCTTGTAACTCATAATTTTTTCTTCTTTAAAAAGAAGGTAAGAAAAGGGAAAAGTCAGTGAAGATACTGCCAGAAAAATCTTTCTCCTTTTTCTGTGTTAGTACAATCAACTTATACATGGCTGATTCACATTATGGCATAAATATCATTGACATGATCCCACCTGACAAGATCATGTGATATGGCATATTAAACTTAAAGAAAAGAATCTTTTAGATCAGATGTCCTCCATCAATTTCAATTTCAGAGTAATAGAACTTAAAGTATTTGGCATATGGAAGAAATTCAGGTGTTTGTCTAGACTAAATAACTTCATGTATTATAGTTATTGTTCAGGGTAAAAGCATCAGAAAATTAATTTAAAAACTTGTAACTTTTCAATGTGGAATTACAAGAAACATGATTTTTTTTTTTTCCTGTTTAAATTTTCTTACTAAATGCAAACCAACGTAACAAACACACCAGAACAAGCAAAATGCTGAGCAGAACACTTCTCTCAATTAACCATGCTGTTTATCTACACGTATAGCGTGTTGCCACATGTTTTTGATTAAAACAAACACAGCTCTTGGTATGAATTTCTGTGTGTATGAATGTACTGGATAAATCCACTTAGCTCATGAGAAAAAAAAAAAGCTTCAATATAAAGAAGATAGTAAAATGACATAATACCTGTCCAACAATGCTGGGGCTAGAAAATATTTATGCAGCATCTGTACATATGTTTTTGTCTTTTGGGGTATGCAGAAAGAGAGCAGGAAAGGTCAACTGTACTTGCTAGTGTATTGCAAACAGTGACCTGCTATCAGGAATGAAAGTAGAAAATAAAAACAGTCCATTGTCTTTAGGAGCTGGGAAAACTTTAGAGGAATGGATTAATATGGACAATACTAACGGGCAATACTGTTCCTGGCTAAAAAGGTTTTATTTTTTTGTGTGGTTCTTTTGCTGTAGTTTCTAAGTGGGAAACCTCAATTACTCACCCAAATTTTTGGATGTAAAGATCTTATTCCCATCTGCTGATGAGAACCAAGACTCATAAGTACAAACTTAGAGTAACTACATTTTTAAGTATTCATTTAAAATATCTTCATATGTGCTAAAGGTAGCTTTGCCCTTTATTCAAAAGTTTGTTCTCTTTTTGACTACGTTTCCCACTGACGGCCTCCAGTTGGGTCCTCTGGCTGGTTGCTCCCGGCCCTGACGGCACTCCAGGTTTTACTGATGTCTGGAACTGAGTTTATTTACAAAGGTGGAACTTCTGACTGAAAAGCTCTGGCTGTCTGTAAAATTTTATCTTATTTTGAAAGGTATTTTTGAGTGCTATTGAACTAATTTCTGCAATATTTTTTTTTTAATGAATGTCCCACTAGTTTTCCTTTCATTTGCACTCTGGTAATAGTCATCTGCTGACAAATGAGCTAACCCCTGTGCTGCACACACATACTTAAAAAAAATTAAATACAACAAACATCTACCTGCAAGTTTATACTTAGAAAAGAATTAAGATTCACATACTCTGTAGCCATGGTGAAGGATGCATGCGGTGGACGTTTCCTGCTGTGTTGGGAATGGCACAGTCTTTCCCACCATTACACAAATGCCCAGCAGCACAAACGTTGAGGTGTGAAAAACCCCAGTCTGGCAAGGAAAAGACCACACTGCAAAGGTGAAACCACTGAAACAAAGTATTGCCTGCTGCTCCCATTTATTTTCTCATCTTTTCTAAAGCTGCTCCTCTAACGAGGAGACTATCTGATGGACAAGGGAGGGAAGTAAAGAGTGATTTTTGTTGGGGGAGATCAGGGCAGCTCACAGTCCCAATGACAATGTTGCTGAGGTGAATTGTGTGCAGTGTCATGGAAATGGTGAACTGCTGCCTGTGAGCTCAACGCTACACACACAGCTGGAAGCACCCTCTCTGCTGAGGCTGCTGCTACTGTTCTGATCTTTCAGCCTGAGGAACTGTACCACGAAGCTGCCAAGATAGTGACAGACAAAGGGAATAATAAGGAAAGTAATGGAAAAGAATCCTAACAGGTACAAAACAAGCACCTCTGAAGACCAAGTTATCAATGGGTTACAGGCTGCACTGCTGCAGAGGCAGTGATGCATGATACAACAGAGATGGTTAAGAGATACGTGGTTATGAACATAGGCATTAACCACAAGTGGAATATAAACCCTTCATTTAGCTTGAGGTAAAGAGAGAAACAAAATTGTTTCTTGATGTCATGTCACAAGAGATCATGTCTGATTCTAATGTGCTGCAAAAGAAATTTTGCATGTGATAGAGCCCACAGTTCCTCCATGTCCTTCATGCCTTTTAGGCACAGAGAGAGCTAGACAGTTGAATTTAGTATATTGCCATGATGATGCCAGACAAGTATGGAGAGAGGGGAAAGTTCTTTTGCTCTGGGCAGCAAGAAAGAAAACACAACTTTTTTTTACAGATTGGACTCACAGTTATTTTACAGATTGAAGGCAGCTGGGTGATTGTTCAGATAAGCATTATTTATGTAAAGAGCCCAGGAGATTGGTTCAGGGCTTTTGATGGATCATAGACGAGAACATGCCCTTCTACGAAAAGAAAATAGCATGTGTAGGGTTTTAGAGAATAAAATTCATAAGCCTGTATATCTGTAGATGATGTGGCACTGAAAGGTGGGTTTGTTACAAAGAGTAGCTATTAGATTACTTTCTGGCTATACCTTTTGCACTAGCTGTTGTTAAAACAACCATTTCTCCAGGGTTTGGTTGGTTTTGTTTTGTTTTTCCCCCCACTGTTTAGATTATAGGGTTTGTTGCTTGACTTTCCTTACAGTGGTTCGAAAGAAAGTAGCGACTTTCTGCCTAAGATGCTGGAAAATGGACCTTGGGAACTGCAAGGGGTTGTGCTTTGAGGGTGCTGAATAAGTAACAAAAAAAATTGGCACAAATTTTTTGACCATGTTTCTATCTCCTCTGGCGCTTCCTTCTAGAGAGTGAAAGCTTGCAATCAAAAGAGTTAAGTGTTGCAAGAAATGCGTATTTCAACTTCACATGCCTTAATTTCACTGTTGAAAGTTTCTTTGATCTTTTTTTTCAGTTTAGCATTAGTAGTAGAAACTTGTGCCTAACAACAACATTGCAATGCAGCCAAGTCTCCAGGTAACATGTTCAAAGTAGAAAAGCAATGAGCCAGCATGTAGAAAGAACTCAAATAGGATCCAATCCAACCTGTATTGACATCATAGAAAGGTTTCTATTTGTTTAAATTGGTTTTGGGTTGGCAATACATAGATGTCAACAAAATCTTTCAAGAATTGTGCAGTCTGTGGGTGTTTCATCTGTAATAAATGATGCCAAGTTTGTGGATAAAGTATATCTTGTTTTGTACAAAAGATGAGTGAGTAATTTTAATAGCAGCAATCATAAATGGATGGTCATGACAAAAGTTATTTTGAATTAGGCTTATTTCAATCAACCATCCATTAGAAAAACATTTGTGTGCAGCTAGCTATACAGTCCTTACAGTAATTTCTGGAAAAAAAATATCTTTAATATTTTCTTTTAATGATACTTAATAGTTTGTTTCAAAGGATTTGATTGTTAGGTTCGATAGATGAAGGTCATGTCTAGTAATATTTGCCATAAGAAACAACTTATTCCTAGTGCAAATTCCAAGGATGAGAAAACCAAGTGCTCGGCAGTACTTCAGCACTTCATTGTTTTGATTTGTAGATTTTGGGGGAAGGTTACTGGGGAAGGGAGAGGAGAAGAGAATTAAAATAAAAATGTCTGAAACCTTCCTGGTAGTTTCATGTATCATTAGAAAAATTAACTGTCGCTTTCCTACATTTGGAGTCAGGCATCCAGATGCTATTCTCTCAGCACTAGGAGATCTATGCTAACAAGCCTGATGCATGCTGACATCCAGCAGATCTCATTCCTTCGCTTCCAAAAATGCAAAAGCAAAAAGCCGCAGAAGTCCACGGGGAATTACCACCAAGCACAATGTTTGGAAGAAAGGCAAGAAATACCCTATGTGAATATGGAGCTGTTATTTTGGATACTTAAGTTGTACTTGCATTTCAGTAAATACCAAAAATTATTTGTTTTACATATGCACAGGCTTTGTGAGGTCTAGACACTAGTAAGACTGGTGAAATGGAAGATTTATAAACATATCTGATATTTTATTCTGCTTTTCCTTGTGTAATTACAACATTATATTTTTTTTGGTTGGAAGGAGACACTGGGAGCAATACTGCTGTATGCCTGCCCTATCCAAGGACTTTGTCTAGGCAGCTGTTACAGTGCTGAAACAAGTTGAGAGGAGTACCTTTGACAAGGAGTATTCTGATATTCCTGTTGTGCTTAGAATTAGTGTGAAAGTGTTTACAGTGTGTGTGGAGCAGAAATTTATGCTGACAGACACCTTTTGTCACTGTTAGGAAGCCAAAAAATAACACAAAAAATAAGTCTTAACTCTACCAAGTTTTAAGGACCTATGACTTTTTCTAGTAAGAGTTGAGCAGGGAGACTTAGTATTTAAAGCAGTTGAATATTTTCCAGTGCTCAGCTACCAAAAAAAGTAGGCAGAGCTTTTTTGAGAAAAAGACATTTGATGACATAAAAGGCAGAAAATAAAATGTTACAATTTTCTTCAAAACAGCTTGGGACAGAAAATCTACATTAAAATAGCAAAATAAAAGAAAGGAGAAAATCGATCAACCCAGGACATCTAGATGCAGAACAAGTCTAATAGAGTTATAGCAGTAAATGCTGTGACACTGGGAAGAATCAAGAGAGATGTCAATCCCTGTGTTAGCCTTTGGGTCTTGAAAACTGGGAGATTTCCTGGAGGCAAATTCATTCCTAATTTCCTAGTTCAGGTCATTTCACATGTCCCTCTAAGTCATCTAGTCCTAAGTGCTGTTAAAGTTAGGGTGCTAGACAAGATAGGCAACTGATTGACTGTTGTAGCAATTCCTTGTTGTCTTTGTCTCTAGCAAAGAAGCATCCGAAACAAAACTTAACCTTCAACCCAATGTCTATGGGTGCTCCAAACTCCATTAAAAAACCCCTAATCTTCTAGTATTGTTTAAATGTCAACCCTTCTATTATATAAAATGTACAAGAGGTGGTGCATTTAAATGTAATTAAATTAAGCATGATCATGTAGTAGAAAAATATCTATAACTAAAAATAAAATAGTAATAATGTCTTTCATAATAGAATATTACTCCTGAGGTATTGAAGAAAATCAGCAGTGGCATTGACATGGTTTCCAAATGGTGTGTGAAATTCAACTATTGGTTCATGCAGGTTGCATACAATTGCGACTTGACTAATTAGACTGTGCAATTTCTCATTTTTTAATAGAACAAGTCTGCAAAGCAATTGTGAAAGGGTACAACCAAAGAGGGGAAAAAAAGGCAGCTGAAAGAAAAGTCCTTAAATTCTGTGTAATTTTAAAAGTCCTTAATTGGATCCTATTAAGTGAAAAACCTCAAGATTAAAATATTTCATTATTATAATGATAACAGCTGGAGCTGAAAGGAAGAAATGAGAACACTAGGTCTGGATCCTATTTCTCCAAAGTGGTTTACATGTTTGCTAACTTAAAATGATGTAATACTTTTTCACATTGTTGGAGAACCTACAGCTCAAGGTGATTTGGTCCCTTTATTATTTCTTAGACTTTCTCTACGCTGCAAAAAGGAAAATCTTGCTGAATTTCCTTGTGCTTAAAACTACCTGAAATATTTAGGTGAAACAATCACAAATTCCAGTTACAGCTGTGTACATAAATACTTTCCTGAACTGGAGAGAGAACTGGGAAGAAAATGGGTTGGTCTGAAGTAACTTTTCATTTTTCTTGTGTTTCCTTCTCAAATGTTTACTTTGCAGTGCTTTTCCTGTTGCAACAGAAACAAAAAGCCCAAAAGACAAAATAGAGGGAAAAAAAAAGTGTGTTGCAATGGATGAAAAATTTTGTTTAACCTAAATGAAAGGCATTGTTACATTATTGTTTTAAATCTTAATTATAATTTTTAAATTTGGCTTAATTTTAAAATTAAACATAATTTAGAAAAGTCAAAACACTTCAAAACCCAAAATGAAATGTTTCTCATGAATATAAAATAATTGTATTTTTTCATTGACTACTAGTAACTGTTTTTCAGGGAATAAGATGTCCATCAGAAAATGTAGTTTAGGTCAAAAAGCAAATATTAAATTCTACTCTATATTTGTGAAAATAGAATAGGTACAATCAGATTAATGGAGAAAGATGATAGAAGACAGTGTGTCAGAGGTGCTTTGTATCAGGTGGCGATTTAATCTGCAGTAAATTAAGGTCCCTACAATGTTTGTTTGGTTGCATGCAGTACACCAATAAATCAGTTTTAGGAATCTGCTGAATACTCTTTGATGAACCAAATATCAGTTAGATAAAAATAGTTATTAGCTAAGTTGCAGCAAATTGGAACCAAAGGATGAAGCATTAAAGTCAATTCCCCACACAAAGCATCATGAGAAGTGTAATAGTGCCAGAAACAGCCCTGCTACAAGACACTGAAGATGTTCATGCCAGAGAGACCCTGGAGATGGGTTTTGATAGACTCTTCCTGCAAAGAATGGCCTGGACTGCTCTGCCTCCTGCCCTTGTAATAAGACCAAATCCTCCAAACAGACCTGGTACCTAAGAGATGGTGGAAAGCAGAGCAGTTTGCATTGCCAGCCTCCCCTACTGCCGCTGCTGGTACCCCAGGCACTGCCAGCAAGGAACAGGACCACTGCACATGCACAAGCTACTTCCGTGCTTCACTTCACGAACTTTTGTGGTCTGCCAGTCTTAAAGTTTATATAAAACTTACATCCTGCAAGATGCTAGTGCCCTCCGCTGTCACTGATCTCTCTGATAACTAGAGGAGTCCCAGTCCTTGTAAAATGGGCTTTGAATATCAAAGGCACCACAGCATCGTGGCTGCAAGTCTGGCAGGTAAAAAAAAGTCTGGATTAAATCTTAATTCTCTCAAACCAGGCTCAGTGGGGGTTGGAGTTTGCTGGTGGAGACAAATGAAGAGGATTACACCTAAAGCAGTTTGAAGAGCTCAAGTTGTTCCCTCCCTCAGCAAACTTAAAAATCTCTAGAAAGATTTGTAGGCACTGAACAGAAAACTGTTATCAGCCTCGGTGATTTGAAGCAGATAAACCTTCACCTGCAGTACCCAAGCACTGCATCAGCACAGCTGCTGCATGGCAGCTGGAAAGGAGAAAAAAGGACTCCAATAAAAGCAAAGAGCTGTTTTTCTCTTTAGACTAGAAGAGACCTAAAAGTGCAGGGGGGAGGAAAAAGGAGATGAGTTTTTGCTTCTGATTATCTAAGATGTTCTTTTTCTCTCCCAGGGAATTCAACATGTCATTAACAATATCTCCCTACCAAGGGCAATGTCCAGCTCTTTTATTTCCCCTGGGGTGGGCACTGGCAGCGGAGGGTGCTGCCTGCGAGTGGAAGTGGGCAGCTGCCAGCACCAGCATCTCCCATCTGCAGTGTGGAGCCTCCGGTAGTTGCAGCCTCTTGCTCCCTTGGAGTTTAATGGAGAAGGTGGTTATATAGTTATTGTTTAAGGTGTGGCTTCGAGGATTTCTGTTTTCAGTCTCTTTATTGAAATCCACTGAACCGTGCTGTCTTGTCTTTCATTTATGTTTTTTATTATGCTTACATACAAGGTCTTGTCATAAAGTGTAGTTGCCAGGAGGCAAGTTGTGTATGAAAAATGCTCTGGTTGTTTTATTTGAATAGCAGAGCGCGTGTAGGATTCCAGCTATTCCTATTTAATAGGCTGCTTAGGTGTGTTTAAAAGTTTTTGAGTGTTGCAAGTGCTCTGGGGAGGGAGCTGTGCTGCTGGGTGAACAGTGTCTCATCCAGCGGGATCCTGGGCTGAGACTGGAGCTCTGGAAAAGCACTGAGATGCAAAACCAAGCCTGCACTTGGGTTATAAGGTCAGGGCTAGAGTTAACCAGAAAGCATGGGCTGGTTTGGTGTATCACAGCCCAGTGGGTTTGGTTTTACACAAAGGGTAATACAGGTACAAGTTTTGCAATGGAATTCTGCCTTCTTCACAAAAAGGGAAATCTGAGCATAGGTACCACCCCACAGCCACTGTGTCCCTCCTTGCCTGCACGGGTCTCTGGGATCGAGACTGTCAACCTTGTCCCCAAAAGGTGGGTTCCCTTCCAGAGGGGAAACTTGCTGAATTAATTTAATACAAGTGAGCTGCCTTACAGAAATACTGTGAGGCTTTTTGACTTTCCCCAGCCCTGCTCCCTCTCTGTTGAAGATCTGTCTCAGACTAACATGGATCCAACTCTAGTTATTAGGTCAGTGCTTCTGGTGATCCTGCTGTGGAAGTGGGTATTATACTCTGATCTTCTCTGTTTTGTTTGTGAATGGTGACACCCACTTATATATAAATCTCTTGTGACACCAACTGATAACAAATTTCTTTACTGATAAAACTGGGGGTGTGTGCACACCTTGAGTTGGATAGAGAGCAAATGTAATTATAAACATTAATGATGTACATTAATTCTGAGTCTGTAAACACTAAGAGCTAACAATGGTCTGATTCAAGCTCCTGGCCCAGGTCGGTCTATCTTCGTTAAAACTTCTGATTGTAAAGACCTTTGTGATGTCCATGCATCTTGGGGGCTATCAGAAGCCATGGCTCCTAGCACCAGGTTCAAGAAAACCTGTTCTTTTTAAAGCAATTTTTTTTTAAATGTATTTGAGGGAATAGGGAAGAGAATAATACTCTTCTCTTTGAATGAAGTGGGGAACTGTAGTACATAAAGAAACTGGCAGAGATTCACAAAAATTAACATCAGAGATAAAAGGAATCTAACCATTGCTATGCTGGGAGAGTACAGTGAAACCCTGGTGTTGGGCTTTTGGCAGGTCTAGGCATAAGACAAATGCTTACTGATGCATAGCCCAGGCAGATCTGGCATCATCTCCTCTGGAGCTGCCCTGCCAGCTGCCTCAGCCGTAAATGGGATCCCACAAACATGTACAGTCAAGGATGAACAATGAGAAAGATGAAATATGTTACAGGGGTTAAGACAGAAGAGTGGGACTGGGAAGCCTGACTTTTAATCTCATTTTGGTACTGGCACTTCTGCATTAGGTATACAACGTCATGAGGGGGAAGAAAATTAACTTGGCCATAGAGTAAATTGGAGATGCTTGATGTTGTCTGTCCATGCTGTCAGCTGGTAGCCAGATAACCTCTGCTCGAACCATGTGCCCTGCCTAGAAAGCCTGAGCTCATGCTATCTGCTAGTAAATGCGGGGATCCCCGGTTGTGTTTGGTCCACTCAAGGCAATGAATGAGAGCAGAGGCTCACACAAAGGTGCTGACTGTGCACAATAGGTGACTCAGCCCAGTGGGTATGTGGGGATGTGCAGAACAGGTGGCTTGATCTTAAAGGACAAATACAGAATTGCTCTTATAGCATATATATTGGTGTAGACAGACTGATGGGTGACCATAGACAAACACAGTTACCTTGATCTCCAAGTACTTACTAGTCTATAAGCTCAGAGATGCTGTAAGGAGTAATTAATCTGAATTACTTTCAGGAATACTTTAAACATGAGAAGTGTCACCTCAAATTTATTGTAAAATAAGGTGACAAATCACTTGAGCAAATATTGGGTACCTGTCATAAAACTTCCTCTCATTAGAGTGAGTATCTTCTAATAATCATTAGCAGTTTATTTGCATGGATTTTTCCTGCATTTGATGTGAAATCTTGTTTGGCTAGATGCAGGGAAGGCGAAGTACGTGCTGAAAGCCAGTAATTTGATTATCTACACTTTTAAGTCTAGTTATATGATCCTTGCAAAGTCCTTTATTAAAACCTTTTTAGAAAGAGTTGCTAAACCTTGGTGGAATGCCAACCATGCTAATACAATGTGGCCAGTGAAGAAGAGTAGGTGCTTATTGAACAGAAAACTTTAATCTTGTTAAGACTGGATACAAGAGGAAACGGTAATAAGTGGGTTGTGCTGAAACTGTCGCTCAGACAATGAAGGTGGCACCTCCGTTGTGGTGTGGACACACCTGTCCTTTTTCATACTGGAAAACTCTTCTTTCATGTAGGATAATCCTAATGTATAGGATTCCAAAAGAGCTTTTCACAGGTCATAATTATCCTCCATGCTAGCAGTTCCTGAATAGGCATCTTGGTCACTTCATTTGCATGTTGTGTGACTACCATTCATTCTTTGAAGGGGAGGGATTCCTTTGAGGCAAGTTTGGTTAGCAGTTTCTGCCTTTCAAAAATCATTTTTAGAGCATCGATAGATGTTGTGGAAACTCGTAGATAGCAATAAAGTGATAGCTAAAATAAGTTATGCTCTTGGCATTTTGTCTTTATGCGTTAGAATGCAATTGAGGAGACCATGTAATTTGAAGGCATTAGAAGAAGCTATGCAGCTATATGCCATAGCACATTGAAGAGAGACCCCTGTAGGGAACTCTCAGTCCCGAATGTAAAAGGTATGTATGGAGACATGTGTCTCCAGAGCTGGACCACATTCCTTCTAGGGCCATAAAGCATTCATAGAAATGCTCAGAAGCCACACAAAAATAGCTGGACTGAGATTTGCTGAAAGCTAGGATAGTTTCAGTAAAAGTTTTCATTAGGATGATGACTTTGGGCCAAGTAATAGCACAACAATGCTGATGAAAACTGGGAGATCTGCTATTTCTCCTTGAGATATATTTAAAGATTGAGTCAGGGCAAATACCACAGCTTGAGGTGGTACATGCAGGAGGGGTCCCCGCACATGAATACCCAGCACTGCACTTGCACGCACCCGGTAAAAGAGCACACTAAGTCTGCATAGCTACTTTTTCTGTTATTTCCTTAACACAATCCTGAGAGCTGTTCACACACAGTGTTTACAGCATCAGAGAGTGTGTGAACTGAATGGGGAGATGAAGGGACTTGTCTTCCCAGCAGCAAAGCTCAATGTGGCATGTGATCATGGTCCTATAGTGGGACAGAAGCAACTCTGCTCCCCATCATCACTGTGGCTTCCACCAGCCTCAAGACTCATGTGGTTTGTTCTGTTTTGGGAAAGACCACAGTAATATTATGGTCCCATCTGCATTTTTTTGGGAAGTGTGTATTGCTCATGTCTGTCCATCACAAGATCTACTGACTGTATGAGTTGCTGTGGCTCTGCATTTTCTCTTCCAGGAATGAGTGGCTGAAACCTATGACGAGGTCATGTTTGTGTGTAGACCAATTTATTCTCATAATTACATTAAACACTAATAGAAGTACAGGCTTTTGTTTAGTGGTAAAAATTAGTTTTCTCCTTGGAATGAAGAAAGAATAAACACTCATAGTTGTCAATAAATGCCATTAAGTTGAAGATTTCATAGAAATCTAATTGTTGTGAAATTATATTCTGCCAGTACCTTTTCTGATATCACTTTGCAATTATGTGCATTGACATCTGTTATTGCTAATTACTCCTTCAAACTTCATCAACGATCTCTTGCACTTCCTGGAAGAAATGCTGAAAGCTTTTAACAAACAAATTAATTATGTATAGTCTTTGATGCAAATTAGCCTAATTAGTTGTAGCATTGATACCTTCTTAATAAAAAAAAAGAGAAATAAATATCATATACATATTTATAAGAACCTTTTTGACAGATGATGTAGGTCATGATGAGGAATTCATTTAGGCTTATACCTGACTTTTTTAACATGACAAACCAAAGTAACATTCTTGTGAAGTGTTGTGTTGACTTCACCACAAAATCTTTGAATATTTAAAGATGGTCCTTGTGGGGAAAGTTTTTGCTTTTGTCACCTGACAGTGTTTTTCTTAATGTACTTCCAAACTTTGTGATCCCTAAATTGAAAGTACTATTATAAATAGAAAGCTTCAAAGCCCAGTTCAGGAGTCTGTTCCTGGAAGCTCAGCTATTCTTTCCTGTTATTTTGGAGACTGGTAGAGGGCATGGCAGAGGGCTTACAGGTCACCCATTGCCATGACTCATCAGCTAGAACGAATGGTCAGTGGTCGTGAAGGCACTTCACAGACAAGCTCCTCTGTGGGGCAGGTAATGCTAGGCTTAACCTTTTCTTTTGTACTGTACTGATCCTTTCAAGTCCTATCTCAGACCTTGTCTTTCCTCTCTGTTTAAGAAGTTCTCCCTCCTAATAAAACAATTAAAACATCCTCTGAGGTTCATGGTTCCCATGCTCAATCGTTTCTCTGAAGCTCTGCGTTTCACCATCCTCCAGTGCAGAACATCTGCATGCACTATGTCAGCAGTCTTCTCCAAACAGCATACCTGCCTTATAGTTTCACCTGTAGGAGAATCAGTGTAAAGTGATTGTTACTTTTCAGTCTAAATGACACTTTCACAAAACAAAATCATAGTGCATTGTGTGACACTTCCCTGTAATGGATGTTATTGATCGAGTGGCTTTTTTTCCAGCATTTCATCCGAAGCGTATTTGAACTCCACACATTTTGGGAGAAACAATCTGCAATAGAAAGAATTTACAAGTTGACTAACAATCTGTGACTGTGTTAGAAGAGGAGAGATTCTACCATTTGCTTAATCCTTGATTTTCAGCCACTGTGGCACCTGCTATACCAAACTGCCTGGCTTCTTTCGGTAAATTCACTTTCCATCCATGGACTAGAGTTCAGCTCTTGCCAGGAAGACTGATTATTATGCAATCAATACAAGTTTCTATGGGGTTAGATTGCTCTGTTATAGCTTTCTTCTCCGAACACATGCAATTTATTGACTGAATCGTATGACTTTTTTCTGTTTTGATTGTTTCCTTTGTTTTGTTGCATGTTAAGAAATGCGAATGACAAATATTCTGTGGTTGGCTTTTGAGGGTTAGTAATTGCCAAGACAGGGTGTGGCGATAGTCACTGCTGGTATGTGTTGGGAACTTAATTCCCCTTCTGACTACTATGCCCAGGTATTTCATTAATTCTTACTAGCACAGATTGTGGAGAGTTACAAAACTGGGACTGCAGTGTTTGTAAAATGTTGATTCCAGGAAATAGCTGTTTTGTTTTCAGTCTGCAACTTCCAAAAATTACAGCATTAACTAAATAATTTGTGATAAAGGCACACTTTTTGCATATATAACTTCTGAGATTAGATTAGAGAACAATAATTTGCCTGCGATAGAGCTGTTTGAAATCAGCCATATCCTCCGTTTGAATACGTCAAAGGAAAAGAAAAAATAATACTTTGTTTGAATAATTTTTCCCTAATGGAACAGAGTCAAAACTGTGTTTGCATGTTTTGTAACTCAAAGGCAAAACTCTTTCTCTGAGTGTTTCAGCAGAGGGATGGGGAGGACAAGTTGCACTCCACACGTCTGTTTTTCAAAACCTCATTGTTTGTGGTTTTCACACAACTTTAAATCAAAATGCAGCTTCTGCAATTTTTGTGGATAAATAAAAATTTGATTTGAAAAGCTACTTTTTTATATTGAAAATCTTTCTGTGAGAGATTTTGACAAGTTCTCATCAGATAATAGTACTGTAAAGTAAGTTTTCCAAAGCTTAGGTCAGGTGGTACCAATAGCACTGGACTGAGAGCGTTCTCTCCTGTAATCATTCATTGCACAGGACACTGCGTCATTGTACTTTTTTATTATGCAGTGGCCTTGAGACCAGATGAGAACCCTTCTGCATGTGCTTTTAAAATAAACTTTAAAAGATTTCATATGATCCCCTGTAATACATTTTTATCATGTTGGTGGTTAAAATATGGTTTGAAAGGATAGCTGGATGAAATGATGGACCAAAGGAAAGAAATAGGAATATCAAAATTTATTATGGTGTGTAATTTAACTGTTCTTTAGTGCTGCTTCACATCTGCTGCATGTAGCTTTTGAACTCCCTACACTGTGAACACAAGATTTTGTCTAAATAGAGCCATTGCATGAGCTTTGCTACAGCTGGTCTCCTGTAAAAACAGAATCGTGTCCGTTCTCACTGCAGGGGTTTCGGACTAGATGACCTTTAAAGGTCCCTTCCAACCCAAACCATTCTATGATTTCTGTGATTGTACTGCTTTTAAACTAGCCCTGCTCATTTATCTTGGATGTGAAAAAGTGCAGCTATGAGCAATGTAGCATCAGCTTGACAAAAAAAAAAAAAGAATTTAAAATAAAATTTGACTTATATAATTCAGTGTAACAACTTGTCCAAAGTTACCTGGAAGATTAGAGTCAAATGTGAATAAATGCCAGTATTTGAGATTTAATTCAGTGCTCTTGCTGTTAGACCAGGGTTAAATGAACAAGAAGAGATGTTTCAGTCTAACTCTGATATAAACGTCTAGTTGGAGGCAGCATGAACTTAACCACAGAGAGATGGTACAGAAACTGGCTCTGGTAATATGGGGAAAGAGCATTTACTTCATGGTGTTCCTTACAAAGATGGAATATTGCAAATTTTCCACTCTCTAGAAATAACAAAACAAAAGCTTGATTCACTGGGATGAATATAAATATTTGCTTTTTCATACCACTGAGTTATTGTAAAGTTTTGTTTTCAGTTTTGTAACCAGCAAAAATTTGTTGTAATAAGACGAAATCAAAAGCCCAGTCCAGTGTCAGGTATCATTGGTAGCACCGATTTAAATATAGAACAGCATTCTGGGTAGTGAGAGTTACAAGTTTAAACTATTGGTCTGCTTTTTATTAGATCACCAAGCCAAATGAAATAATAAACCAAACCAAACTGAGTGGAGTCATCTGTGCCATGCAGTTGTACAGACAGTGAGCATGGGTCATGCATAAGTGCTTGGGTACCCACTGGGTTTGTGTGAAGGGTCTGTGGATATAACGTATTTAAAAAAAACCAAACAACCAACCAAACAACTAACAAAAAAACCCCCACCTAACAGATGCTGGCTTTAAAGTTTCCAGTGCTTCCACAGACCTTGCAGGGACTGTTCAGACATCTTCCTTCTGCAGCAGTTTTTGTGAGCCCAGGGAGTGTGTGACACACCTTGTAACCAGAGCAAGCTTCAGCCTTTGACTTGCGGTTTGTCCCTGTCCAGACTCCAACCTTTCTTTTACTCACCACTTCTATGAGTAAGTGACTGAGCATCCAGGACCTTGCAACCCAGAACTAGGCTTAGCATTGACTAGATGCCCATCTGGAGGCAGTTGTTTTGCTATATGCTTGAAGGAGCATCGCACCTTCTGCTGGGCAAATTTCTTAGGATTGAGCCATAAGGTGGGATCTGTAGTTCAGGACTCACAGTCCTATACTGTTCACTATAAATACAGACACCGAAGAGCTAAAAGGTACAGACGAGGCCAGCTGGAGGGAAGAAGGCATGCTCCTGCAGGGAAACGGGGAGGAAACAGAGCTGAGCAGACTTGATCATGTTCACCCTGGGTCATAACAGAGAGCCCAAAGGCCACAAGTCCTCAGCCTATGCCCTCGCTGCAAAACCAGTTTCTTTTCTCCTGAGATGGATTGTTGTCTCTGGGAGTCATGCCTGATGTTTTCCTAATTATTCCACTGTAATACTCAACCCAATAGTTGCATGAGGAAGCCAATCATAACGATTTAAACACTTCTACAAAAGACAGATTAGCAGATTAGTAGCTGCTATGGAAAATGTGCGGCAGTGCTTGAAAATTAATCCTGCTCTTCATGCAGGGAAAAAACAAGAAGGCCTGTTATTAACATTTCCTATTTAAAATAGACCTTAATTTTTGATTTTAAAATTGCAAATGCTATAAAAATATGGTGAAGTATGTGTTCTGAAGAAACATCTTGAGGTTTCCTATAACTAATTATTTACAGTACGAAGATCTGGCATAACAGGTATAGGCATCCTGGCGATTATGTATGAACATAATCATGGCCTGTCAGATGTTTTTAATTAAGCTTTCCCTAGTCTGAGTGCTCTGAATGGTGATGAGCATTACCATCCTTCAGTAGAGCAGTGCACAACTTGTTTGTGGACTGTGACCATGTGTTAGGCTTTGAAGTATGGATTTAGTTTGAAACTGGGTGAAGTGAGAGCCTATATTTGTGCCTGGGTGATTCCTGCTCCCAGTTGTTCTGTCTGTAGGTACAGCAAACAGCCTCTGTCTTTCATTGCAGCATTGTAGACTAAGCTAGGTATAAGGAGCTCTTCTGCAGCCAACATTTGATGATCTCATGGAGGGATCTAAAAGATAGCCTGGATACATTCCCAAGTACACTCCAACATCAGGTTCTGCAAGGTAAACTATACTGTCAACTCCTATCCCTCCTTGTTCTCAGGAGAGACGCATGACTAACACGTTACCCAGTGGAGGGGTTATGTGTAATTGGACAGTAATATTGGAAAGCTGGGTGATAAACTTAATGAATATAACAGATACAGGAAAGTGATTTTTCTCCTCAACTCAGTGGTGGTGAGGCCAGGTCTGATGTGCTGTGTTCGGTTTAGGGTTCACCAGTGCAAGGAAGATATTGGGAAACCAGAGCAAGACAAGCCAATAGCTAATGGCCCCAGGGTGGTCAGGTGCAGGACATTCAGGAAGACCCTGGGACAACTGGATGACAGGGATGGCATCCGTCCACCTGCACTTAGGTACACAGAAAGGTTTCTGTATGCCTAGGAAGAAAGAGTAAAGTTTTATAATGTTGATGATTTTAATGTATAATAAATTGGATATCACTTGCTGTATTAGAAGAATTTTGTCGTATGGAAACAAAAGGACTGTGGGAAGTGACTTCGATCTAGCTAAAAAATGTATATATTTAAGAAAAACAACAACAACAAAAAAATTCTTTTAATATCTGGGCAAAATGTCCTGGCTGCAAAATATATTAAAGTGGGATCTCTTGCTAAAGGATGTAGTGGAGGGCTATGCTTTTAAAATTTTTTTCCCAAGAAAATAATCTCAGCAATTGTATACAGGGAGCTGATCACAGCCTTTTAGGTTTGAGGTGAAACCCTAAGCAGAAATGCACACCACAACTAACCAAGTAAGCCAAGCAGATTTCAAAGATCACTTAGTCCAAGGACTCACTTCTCTTGCTGCCTTGTAGCCCAGCAGTCTCAAATGTAGCACCCTTGTATGAGGGCATTTATTAAGGAAGCCATTCTGCACGGAGAGGAGAGTGCCCAGCTGACTTGCAATGTGGATTTTTAAATTTCTTTTGATCTTCCATAATCTGGGATCTAAACAGATCCAGATTCACAAAGTTGTACAAATCAGCATAGAGTGCTGGTGCCACAGGAGCTCTCCTGTGTATCCAATCCACTGTGTTTTCTTTGTTTTCATTTTTTTTCCAGAGGAGTTGGAGGGGTCCTGCTTTTTAAAGAGGGAAACTTCTGGCCATCTGAATGTAAAACAGGTTGCTGCTCGCATGAATATCTATGTGTGGTCATTTAGGAGTGCTCATGCATTTCCCCATTTTCTGTACAAAACTCTGTGAACTGCATACAGTTTAGGGAAGCGAGTGTGATCATAAGGTATTATTAAGCAAAGTATAGTAGCTCTGCTTTTGTGTAAAAATAAATTGTGTGAATAAAGCAATGCTGTTGAAGATTATGAAATTAAGATTAGCAAGTAATGAGTAAAATTATTTACTTGACTACAAAGAGAAACTTGATGAGAATCTTATCTGGGAAACAAATGTAAATCCTCAGATTCCATTAGAGATACACCAATTAG
Organism: Antrostomus carolinensis; assembly: GCF_000700745.2. Taxonomy (NCBI): domain Eukaryota; kingdom Metazoa; phylum Chordata; class Aves; order Caprimulgiformes; family Caprimulgidae; genus Antrostomus; species Antrostomus carolinensis. The sequence goes on along the minus strand of NW_010316919.1, from coordinate 19,831 downwards.
TGATAGCTCCGAATCTGGTCCATTATATATCCATATGAGCCCTGAAAGGGCTGCATGACAAAGATTATCTGTGTATGGCTGGTTATACCGAGTCCTCACTGTTACAATAAAAATTCTCCTATTACTTAACCACTTCCTGCAATCATCATCTGCGACTGTAACAGTTTGAAATTAGTTGAACGGGATCTTCTTTTTTGTTAATTTGCTTATGATTATAATTGAGGTAAAACCATCCTTTTTAAAAATTAGTTAGCTTTTAACTTCAGGCCAAAAGCTTCTCATTACCCAAATTGAAAGAGCATAGATAAAATATTTTATATTTTATTCAGTATCAACTTCCTAAGTATTTAAATTTTTTTAACAAATGTTTAAAAACATAAATCATGCAAACTTGTGATTATGTGCTTGCATAGTGATTTGTGATGTCAAATTTTTGGAAAATTATTATTTGCATTCATGATAAAGTAAAGGCTGTCTGTCATTATATCTCTGTTTCTGCTATATGAAAATCACGGTGCTTAAACAAACTGCATTATGAAAAACATGTGTTTTGAGAACCTGTTCTCTAAAGATATTTAATTTCCATTTAGAACACTAGCTTTAAAATTAATGACTTTGCTTCAAAATGCAAATTCCCCTTCTCTATTTCAAGTAGACAAACTGAAGTTCACTGACTCCTGAAATATCTCTGCTTTGTCCCAAGAAAGCGCTGTCTTTTTAAATCTCAGCTCTAATTCCTCTTTGATTTTGCACCAACACCTTAATGGGGAAAAAATTCGCCGCAAATCAGCATCTGATTAGAGCAAATCATCCCTTCCTAATTCCCGTCCAAAAAAAAAAACCCAACCCAATTTGCAAAATACTGTTGTGCGCCCATGTAACATCTTTGTAAATTTAAAAACCCAGGTGTATTGATGAAAATAAATAGAACATTTTAATTAAAACTCATAAAATTGTTGGACATCTGCTCCAAATTGTTCAACATTATAGTGGTTAACAGATTTTGTGCACCTAGATAATGAATTACTCGTTATTATTGGCATAAATAGTAGCTGTGGGGCTTTTTATAGCAAGATCAGAAGCCTCTTTGTGAAAGCTCTGGCTTACTTTATAGTCTTTTGGCAGATGCCTATTAGAACCAATAAGTTTAGCTAAAAAAAGGGAGGCAGAGTTAAACACAGGAAACAAGAGTTGAATGTCCGCCAATAAAAATGATCACAAATCAGGGCTGCTGATGTCATAACCCTTGAGGTCAGAGGTTGGGCGCGGAATAAATGGCTCTGAAAGGGGCAGCCTGTCTGGAGGGCTGAGCTGTTGTTGGCAGGCAGGCACGGCCATGAGTAAATGGGAGGCACAATGCCGCCAGTGGGCCTCATTAGCAGCCGGGGCCCGGGTGAAGAGAAGTGTTTGATGAGTCCTTCACGTCCCACTGTGGCACTGTGTGATGTCAATGGAATAATTACTATGATCTAATGGGCGTCTCTTTTGCATGCAGGCCCCCGGTGAATGGAGCCCCTCTTTTATGGCATTCAGCCTGGGTTGTGTAAACTGTGGGGTGCCACTGGGGATGGGAGCCCGCGAGGCCGGCGGCAGGTCCGCACCGACCCGTTTGTATTCACCCTGAATAGAAAGAGAAGGCCAAGTAATTTACTTCCCTGCCTTTCACCATGAGAGTGGCAGATTGAAGGTCACACTCGATTTGGCAGGACTTGAGTCGCTCTCTGTGCTGACGCCGAGTTAGACAGATGCGACATCTATTTGCAGGACTTTCAAGGACAGGCCGTTTAATTGCCCTGCGCGCCGGCATGCGTGCTCCCAGCCGCGCCTGCGTCCAGACAATGCGCCAGCAGATATTTCACTCTTAAGGAAGCGATCTGCGTGGATTTTAAGTATCTGCCTTTAACATGTTCAATTTTTTCACTGGAGCTTGGCGTGTCTGTGTGCACCCAGCTCTGCGCGGGGTGCTGTGGTGGTGGCTCTGGAGGTCTCGCTGGGTTGGATTGAACCACAATTCAGATGATAACAAATAGCCTATTGTTGTCTTTATGGATCATTAAAAGTCTGAATTAAAATAATTGTGTCTTGTGTAGACATACTACTTTTTCAGACTGAAAAGATGTGACATTGTCTCTACAAAAAATTTGTTAGGAATGCCCCGTTAACAATGCTGTATGGATTGTGTAATGCTGTATGTTCCTCGTTTGAATCCAGGCCGACACAATCTTGACATAAGGAGACTTCATTGTGGCTGATTTCAGATGTCTATATTAACAACAATCAGCATCATTTCCTTATTAATTACATGCTTTGTGCACTCATCTGTCTTAAATTAAATTTCTCTGACTTTTTTTTTTTTTTTTCTTTAAGTGGGATAAAATTCTTTACAAACTCACTCCAAAAATGGTTTGTGCATTTTTCCCCAATATTCCCTGTGGGCATGCTTTTTAGGGAACTGTAGAAGAACTTTTATTTTTGATGTTTGTTTTTATGATATGCTCTGTGCATGGCTAATGAAGGCCAAACCATGGGCACATGGAAATCAATGGAAAAACTCTCAATGACTTCAGTAGGACTAGGATTAAAGTGTGTGGTCTACACGAAACTCGATGGAATCCAGTCTGTTGGAAAATATTTTTCCATGGGATATTTTATAAGGTCATTTTAATTACGACCTGTACAGTATTTTGTTGTTTGCGGTCACACGGAATCCGCACTCATCGTTTGTGAAGACAACACGATCTTTCCTTTAGGCAACATTTTTTATTTTTAAAGAAGGAATAGATTGTGGATACTTGGGAAGGTCAAATCTAGGTCAGCATCAGTGCTTTAAGCAGTGCTCTAAACACATGTTTACATCATTTGGAAACCATTATTCATGGTTTTATATTACTTATTGTGAAATAATGCATCAACAGTTTTGTTTTGTTTTGTATTTAACTGGTAATATTTGAGTGTTAAACTTCACATCAGCGGAGTGTGGGAGAAACAAACATGTACAATTACTAGACAAAATAGATTGGAAGTTGACGATCTTCTGTTGCCTGTGGAATCATGGATGTAGTGATGTGGTTTTCTTGGCTACTTCAAAGGAATCCACAAAAAAGCACCTACTAAAAGCAAAACCTATTGTTAGGAACTGCAAATTCTCTATACCTGGGTCTACCTGCTAGCTCTTTCTAACAGTTTAGAAAATTGTTTAAGGTCCACAAATTGAAGAAGGCTGGAAACCCCTGATGAAGTGTCTTTTACTGTGCTACAGGTTACTTGCAATAATTCCTTGATTCCTCTTTTTTGCTTCTTTGCCTGAATCTGATAAACCCGGCAGCAAGTATCCAAAGCTGCCCAGGGCTTGGTCACTGAGCTGAAAGACAGTAACTACGTGCTTTTCTTAGCAGTGCCGAGCATCTTAAATTGTTTGGTTTCACAGCACATTTTCCAGATGCAAACAAAGCCAGCAGTGGTGAGCTTTCTAGACAGGGAAGCGGCAGGAGCTCAGCATTTCACGCTGACCGCTTGCAAGTTGTCAGTGCTCAGGAGTCACCCAATCCCCCAGATTTCACTTCCGCTTCACATCACTCTTTGGTCTTCCTTTGGCCTCTCCTGCCCCCGCAGAGTCAATGGGGGTTTTGTTCTTTGGAACCAGACCCCTGAGCAGGTCAAATAGGATTTTCTGACACCCAGTAAGTGCAAAGGGAACAGAGGCTGCTCAGTGTAAGGCGCTGGTGAGCGCAGGTTTACAGGACTCGTCCTTTGCCGGTTTGGGGATGTGTCCTGCTGCAGCCCCCCGCTGTCTCAGTCCAGCTTTGCTTTCTGTTGCCCCATGGGCCAGTGCATCTGTAAGCGGGCGAGTGGCACACTGAGCCCATCTGAAATCACCCCCTGCTTCTGGTGCCTCACGTTTATCGCTGTCTGACACCCTTCCAGCCAGCATAACATGAGGCATCTCACACCTTGATCTCAGGCAGTCCTTCGTGTGGCCGGAGCTGGCAGCTCCCAGTTTCCCTGAGTACAGTGAAGCAGGACTTGTGCCAGTGAGTTCAAAGAGCGGTAGAAATGAAAGACACTCTCAACCAGATTCCCCAAATTGCTCAACACTCAGCAGTTCCCTTGCTGAGTCTGCACCTGAGTAAGTGGCTTGATTTTTCAAAGTTATTTACCAGCCTGTAACTCTTGCTGCTGCTCATGATAAATCAGGTTTCAGTGGGAGCTGTTGTCCATTAAGTACCTGGGAAACCTTCCCTGGTATAGATACTGTTATTAGAATTATTATTCCTTTATTTGTTAAAGCTGTTATTTGTTCCTATAAATATTCTGTGGTAAATTAATCCCACTTCAGGAGCTGAAGCAGGTTGGTTCTGTCATTTAGTACAGCTGAAGGTAAACATTGCTGATAGAAATCTGTCAGAGGAAGTAAAACACAAAAGCCAGTTCAGAGTTTCAACTGCATTTTGGTCAGTATCGATCCTCCTGAAACTCATTTTCAACTGTTTCTTGGTTTTTGGGAGTACAGCAGCAGCAAATAATTGCCAAGTCCTGTCCCCCACGGATGGCTCTGGAAAAGGGTTAAATTTAAACAATAATTTCGTGCACTGTTCCTGTTGTAGGTGGGGTTTGGAATGCGGAGTACAACAGACCCTCACATTTTTCACTGATTATCTTTAATTACTTGTGAGGGCTGAGCAGCTCGCATTACCCCCAGGCAACCTGACAAGGAATCTTCTTTCAAGCCATTTATAGTGCATCGCATTATCAAGTAACTAACAGAGCAAAACTGACACGAAAAGAAAGTTCATTATTACTTTCATTATTATCAAAAGTGTTTTATTTACTTCTGAAGCCCTACTTTTAAACACACTTTCTACTCTGAAAGTGTTGCCAGCGTGGGGCTTCTCCTGCCCTGGAGGAGCCTTTGAGGCTGCAGCGCAGAGCGGAGCAGCCGCAGTGCCCAGGAACCCCAAACTCCTGCAGAAAAGCTAATGGGGCTTTTAGAGAGTTACTGCATCTGTGATTTGGAGCTTTGAAGGTATTTCTTTCACCAGACTTTAGGTGGGATAGGGAAAATGGAAAATGATCTGTACTAGGAGGCTTTAGTCCCTTTTTTTCTTATTCTTTCTGTGTTTTTCAGGGAAGATGTGGGCTCTGCCAGTGAGAGCTCTGCTGCTTCTGTGTCTGTCACAGATACCTTAGAGGAAGGCAGCAGGACGTGGAGTGTCCAGAGTTGACAGATCTGTGCCAAAGTGTCAACTTTGAACATTTAAAATTCCAGGATGTCTGATAGAAACCTTATTTGGTGAGGTTAAGACAGCACAGGGTAAATGTATTACGGGATGGTGGGAAGCCATGGAGATCTAATCCACAAAAAGAGGGTGCCACAGTGCCTGATTTTTAGCACATCCATCTCAGTGAATTTCCAGCTGTGATTTAATTGCACAAAATCCCAACATAGCATGTGGGAGCAGTGAGAAACTGAGGTAGGAGTTATCAAAACCTTGGACACAAAGGAAGATCCAGACTAATCAAAGATATGTCCCTCTTTCTCTGAGCCTAAGGGATAACCTACACCCTGAAACAGAGCAGTGTCAACCTGTCTGGGCAGTGGGATTGCTAACCAGAGCTCATACATTGAGCTGCTTTCTTGGAGACGAATGCTGAGACAATTATTGTGTGATAAAATACTGTAATGCTGCATGCCAGCTCCCAGTGGATTAGCCTATTGGACTACTTGCATGTGCCTCTAATTGTAGAAATGCAAACTCAGTGTATTCCCTTGGATGATGGGGAATATGAATCAACATTTTCTACTTTGCTTCGTTATTTCAGAGTACAAATTGCTCACAGTGTTATTGGAGTGTAGCCATAGCTGTGTGAAGCCTCAGGTTTAGAAGAGTGACACCCTTTGTAACAATTTTGTTACTGAGATTAAAGTTGCAAAATACATCTGCAGTTCATAGCATGTAATTCATGCAATTCCATTTGCCTCAAGAGACATCCAATAACCAGGCACTGGGATACTGGCAAAGATCATAGTTTTAACCCTCCACATTTTACAGATGTAATTTAAATTACTAACAAAAATCTAGTGGCCAGAAGTGAAGACATTGCTGCTATATGGGTAATTACTTATTAATCTAGGCATGTACTTGTCTTGCTTTAACAGTGCCAGATTCCATATGTAATTTATTTGACGTATTTGCTTTTAAAACTTGACTTTTTTTTATTTTTTTTTTTTTTACTGCATCTGTGGGAATGCTAATCGAGCCTCAACAGGCAAATAGAAGTATTTGCAAACCATCCTATTTGTCTTATTTTCAGTACTGTGGTTTATCAAGTAGTTCATGAGCAAATTGAAAAGCCAGTCTGTGTACACAGATACTGTAATCACAATATGTGCTGAACACATCAGGCAGTAATGTTGTGTTTTAGATTCATGTCTTGCATTGTCTAATGAGTGTTTGCAGGTGGGAAGGATATAAGCATGTCCAGATATATTATAAGTAAAATGTGACCAAGCATATGCCCATGTTATAATGTCAGCAGCACTGTCAGCCTCATCACTCTTTTCAGTGACTCATTCTTCCTCTATATGCCATAAGTTAATGGTTATTGGGTTGGTTCTTTTTTTCTTTCTGCAAAAAGATGACCCAGGTAACTGGGAATTAAGTGGAGCCATGGAATTTATAAATCATTTTCTGGAAACCTAATTTTAAAATAGAGCTTTGAAACGGCTTATTAAAACTCCCTCTCTCAGTATTTCTGTCCATTCTTACCTGTTTTATTTACATATTTTCTAATCATGGGAAAGATAAATTTAAGAATAAGAGTGGAGAAATCTTCTGTAATTGCTAAAAGAAAATTGGTGTTACCCTCCATACTTAGTAGCAGAATGCTTTGGAACAAGTCCTTTCCCAAGAAAAGTCCATAGCCCTACAGGATAAAGAGGCAGTGCAAGCATTTCTAGCCGACAGCATGTGAGTTTTCAGTGAGCAGAAGAGCAAAACTGGGGCCTGGCAGCAATTGCTTTGCAAACCCAATTCATACACATCTTGGAGCTGCCAGTAATGATGTCAATCCAAAATTCATAGATGCATTTACTGTAGCTTTTATATTTGAGAGCAATTTGGTCCATGAAGTTTGTATTCTTCTGAAGTTGTTTTTTTTTTTCCCGTGACAATGGAAAGCCAGGATATTGCATGTCCCTCTGACCCAGTATAGGTTGAAGAAGCAGAAAATGGCAGGATTGTAGGTCAAGCTGTATCACAGAGCTACAAGGGGAGGGCAGGAGATATTATGCAAGTTGAGGGTGCATCTTATATTATGATGGTGTCTTGAAATGCCAGTATAAATAAGGTAAGTAGGGCTGCCAAAAAACAATTTTCTCCTTTATTATTCTACCTTTTCAATTCTAATTAATTTTTTTTTTTAAACAAGCCTAATAGCCTATAGCTATGGGATGGGAAGATAGGGCTGAGATAATGGGAACATCATTATAAAAAGAAAAATGCTGTGTAAAAAAGTAAGATAGTAAAGGTGAAGCACATTTAGCGCAGGTACTTTACAGTACGCATTAGCTGCGAGCTAGTAAGATGGGTCTTGACTGGTTCTCCCAGAAACTTTGGCAACTTTCTTCTTTTCTGTTTTGAGAGAAACAAGAGTCTGTGAACAGCACGAGCGAACTGGGTTGGGCTGGGCTGCAAACACTGGGCTGTCACAACCACGCTCCATAGAGAGGGTCTGAAAGTCAGGACATGGTGGCCTCAGTGACATCTTGGGCTTTGAAACACTTGCACAGGGATTTCACTACAGGTCAGGAAAAATTGCATCTGAACTTGGAAGCCATGAACCTCTGGGCTCTGCTGCTGACCTCTAGCAATCGCTGACTGCAGAGAGTCACTCGGGCGGGAGCAGGTTGGTAGCTGCAGCGCAGCTGGGCAGCTTGGGAATATCCACACCAGCCATAAACAAGTTAAACTGGATGTTTGAAGCGTTTGTCACATGGCATCAGGGCACTCCTAGTGGGTTCATTTGCCTTTTGCAAAAACAGAAAATTTGGCCACATGCAGCTCTAAGCCACGAGACTGCGTTCCTTCCACTTACTCTGGCCTGTCCTCGGCACACTTAAAAGCCACCCAACTTAATAACTCTTAATAACCACCGAGGACCAAAGGAAGATTTGACTCCTCTTTTGTGACTATATTACTTCTCCATCTATTGCCAGTACAGCCTCTTCTGAGTAGGAGCAAACAGAGAACACATGTATTTTAAATCACTTGCTTTCTGAAATCTCTGCTCTGTGGATTCACTACAGGAAGTTTCATAATGCCAAGCAGCAAAAAAAAAATAAATTTCTTAATCCTTGTTGGATGCTCAGAACAAATCTAGAGGTGTTTATGTCCTCACTGCTACAAAATATTTTTTCCTTCTGAAGTGCAGTCTCCCCACAGCCCTTCTGGTTGCCCTGATGTGTATTTTCAAAGCACTTTTGCCTCTAGCTTTCCCTGGCCTGCTCTACCCCTCTGCGTACCCAGCAGCCAGGTAGCTGCTGCCAGCAGTGATGGTAACGCTCCCCAGTCGTCTTGTTTGAATTTGTGAGTAGCTGTAAATCAGTTTGTTTTCTGTCCCAGGGCTGCAGACATGATATTGGCTCCATATTGTCCAAGTCTGTCTGCAGAAATTCCCTCTACAGGAAGGCTACTTCCAGACTGAGGTGAAGATCAGACCCAGCTGAATATTCAGATTACTTGATGGTGCTAGAGGATAAAAATTCTTCTTTGTTTTACAAAGGATCCTGCTCATATCTGAGATACCTAGGCATTTCTCTATTGATTGGGCACGTTTTAAAAAAAAGAAAAAAGAAAGAAATGCTTTGTACAATGTAGTTTATTTTCTGAAAGCAAACAATTAATTGCATGTGCGATCACTCAAGAGTGTGCAATTAAAAATAAAGGAACCTAAATAACTGTTACATTCTCAACAGTATAGTCTTGTGAATAACTAGAAGGACCTATTCATTATTTGCCTCCAAATATATCTCCACTCAAATGATTCTTCTGTTTGGGGGAATCTCTATTAATAGAAACCAAGGAAAATAATGTCATCTTTGTCTCTTTCTAAGACATGTCCTTATTGTGTTTTGGACAATGGGGTCATTTATGATGATGAGGTAACTTGTTCTGAATCTTGAAAATGTAATTTCAGATGAACTGTGAGTAGTTTTACTAGTTGTTGAAATGTCTTTGCAACCTAATTTCCAGTTTACAATAGGCAGCATTCTAACATCGGTGTAAACAGCAGTTTAGGCATCTGTACACTCCCTTGAATGGAAAGGGGGAAAAGATTTAAAATAACACGTCATGTCTGTGAATTCTGCTCTTTTTCACACGTTGTGTCCATATATTCATCTTGGGAGAGCAGGGCAAGACGATGGAGGATGCATATTGCGTCACCTCAGCTGAGCCAGCTGCGGCACGGCAGCGCGGGTGCCAAAACGCTTTAGCACAGGCAGTGTGCAGGGATGGGCTGACCTGTGGCAACGCAGCAGGAGAGAGCAATGAGCTACACCTCAGCCAAAAGCTGCTCCATGTATGGCGAGCAACAGCTGAAAATTGATCCTTTGCCTCTTCCGAATCTCACAGCAGCTGTTCTCCATCCAGGACAAGCTGCTGTTTTCTATCTGAGACCAAAGGCTTGTCTCTGCCCTTCCAGTTTTTCTTATTTTGGAAAAGTCAAAGATTAGGATTTACAACAGAAGCCATTAGAAAGGGCTCATAAACTTCTCAGGCCTTCAGATTGTAAGCAGGTAGTTAAAGTTAAGCACCTGCTTAAGTGTTTTGCTGATATGCAGTGTGCTCTACCCCTGGAGTCTGTGGGCAGTAGCTGTGGGAGGATGGCTCCAGTGGTCCCGTCCTCCCGAGGAGACCCATGTGAATGGTCAGCTCCTGGGAGAGGTCCTCTGTTGTGGGCAGAGGAAATAATATGCACTGGAATGAGGCATTTCTATACCACTTTGTAGGTGTCTATAGCACATTACATTTGTGTAACAGTTTGGCATGAAAATAAAACTTACATCCCTGACTGACCTTTGCACAGACGCAAACTCTTTAAATTCATTACAAGAGTTTTGTCTGAAAGAAGCAGAGCAAAGAAGAGCTGTAGATTCTCTCTCATTCAGATGATACAGGGAGAAAAGATTATCTGCATTAACATTCCCTTTTATTTCTATTTGAATGTCAGAGCAGATAAGGAAAAGAATTTTTTACTTTCAGACAGTATTCAAGTGTCCTGGCTTTGGCTATTCTCTTCTGATATACCTGTATTTATCAAATTATACTTTACGTTTTTACAGTTGAGCTAGAAAAACTAACAAAACGAAGAGAGAAAGACGCAAGAGCTTGACTCTGTGTGGATATTGATGTGGTTTAAGGTTCTGTTTAAACTAAGCTCATGTAAACCATTGCGCTGATAAGTACGAGCATCGAAGGCTGCTGCTGCCAACCGTGTTCACTGCAATTTACTGCTGCCTTGTAAATTAACTGGTGCAGCTAAACTCCTATAAACTAGGTTAAGTTTATTTCAAGGGTATTTTCACATAAAGCTGTATTGCTTTAATTACGTATTTTAAAACCACATAATTTTGTTAATCCAGTGTAACTTTTTATATGTAAAGTAGCCTTCAGAAAATTGACAGAGCGCCAAATTCTGCTCTGTCAGTGTTTTTGTTTCACTGAAGGTTTGAAGTAACTTTCTTTACAGTTACATTTAAGAGCAGAATTTTCCTTCTCTTCTTTTAGCATGTGGGGGGAATAACTCTTGATTTTATCAATCTAGTATGATTGCAGTGTCACGTAAAGAATGAGAAATAAGTTATTATCTAGTTAATAAAATCAGATATAATTCTCCAAAGAAAAATATCTTCACTTTTTCTTATCAGTCAGCTTAAAAAACCCAACCAAACAAGCAAACAAACTCCCAGAAAACCACACACTAACTTCCATTATTTTAAGATTAAAAGCTTTGGGCAGGGTGGTTTTCACCCAAGCACAATAAAAGTGTTATTCTATCAAGCCTTTCTTTTTACACTTGTGCTCCATGAATGAAGTTCCATCCCCTATGCTTTATTTATTCAGTGATTATTTTCCCTTCTCTACCCAAATAACCTTGCACAAGAAAGACACCACCAAAAGCAGCTACCTTAAGTGAAAACATCAATTTGGAAGATGGAAAAGAGTTTTGCTGAGACAGTCCTGGCTGAGAAAACACACCTAATATTTATAACAGTCTCGACCAGCGGAAAGTAGCTGGGCTGTTTCTTTAGCTGACGTACACTTGGGTATTTCCACTGATACCGTTGCAGTGACAGTGACTTTGCACCTCTTTGAGGCGTGGCCCATTTGTGTCTTATATCAGTTTTAACTTAACAGTGCTGGATGGCTGTCTTCATTCTATTACACTATTTACAAAATGATTGTAATTAACTAGATGATGACTTAATAAATGCGTAAGATAAATTCTTCTTGGCTGGAAAACAAAAATGGTTGGCAGCTTCTGCTTGCTTAAATTAAAACAAGAAGTTGCTTCGACATTACATTTCCAAACAGGCAAAAACTTGCATTGCCATTCAGAGTGGTAAAATGAAACCATGACAATATTGTTGTTCAAGTGGGTGGTGCTGGAAATTGTTTTACTTAAAACCTCTCATTCATATGTGCACAAAAAGCAGCCTGTTGCTTTCGTTTCAACATGTGTGAAGGGGTAACATGGCTATCTATAGGTGATTATGTACTAAACAAACTTAGAATATTTGCTGTCTCCATGTATGTACACGTATGTATTTGGATTAACTGAGTGAATACTTCCTCTCTAATTCTGCCTTTCGTTAACTGTTAGCTCTGCTGCATTTGCATGCATGCCAACTGGTTCACTTTGAAAGAAGCAATAATGTGGTCAAAAAAAAGCAATGTAATTATTTTAAGCGTTTTCTTTCCACAGTTTTTTTCCAGCTGTAGTTAATTTATGTCTGATTAGTCTGACCTTTCACCCTATAAGGAAGTAGTTTAGCAAAAGGGATAAATGTGGTCACAGTATATATGTGTGTGTGCGTGTGCCTACGTATGCAATCATCATCTTTTTATTGGTTTATATTCAGCATGGAGAAGTTCTGATTACAAATATTTATGCATGCTTTTATCTGCGCTAAAGTTTACCATGAGTCTTTGAAATTGCAAGAAAAGTTCTAGTTTGTTTTTTTTTCTAAGTCTTACTAGAACAAATTAAAACAAACAAAATAGTTTTTGCCTTTATTTCTGAATGCATTCTTGGAATTTAAATACATCTGTTTACTGGTCAGTCATTACAGAACTCTAAATCTTGGCTTGCAGTTATAATATGAATATAAGTTTGCACAGAATGATGCTGAAATAAAATACAGTCCTGCAATGCTAACACCAAGGGAGAATGTCTTGTTTCATTGATTGGGGGTTTTTACTCCTTGGAAAGCTTAAACAGTGCATTTTCCTGCTTGGTTAGAAGCTCCTTGTATTGCTGTAGTAGTAAAAAATAATGGGGGAATATTATTACAATATGGCTCTTGTCATTAGTTGATACCAACAACTAAAACTAAGTTACACAAATGTCCTTTACTCCCCAAGTGGCCCTTTTCAGTGAAATTCTTAAAATTTGGAAGTGTTCTAGGCCTTGAGATATGCCTTGTGGCAGCGATGCCTTGCAGATGGAAGTGCAGACAATATTAACTTCCACCAAAATGACATTTTTATTGCTACATACCAGCTTTTAATTTTGCAATGACCTTTTCATTTGGGAAGCACACTTCCCTTGTCTTGATGCTGACAATGAGGAGACAAGCTCTGTACCTGTGTTTCAGGGCACACATTAGTGTGCGTTAGTGACTGTCACTGCAGGGAGACTGTGTGTTGTGAGAATCTTGCCCAAAGCACATGAGCAAAGTTCGCATTAGGAATCCACTTAAATTAAAGCAAAGCTTGGCACACTAGGCAACAGTTCAAAATCCAATCTTGTGTTGTCACAAATTCTCTGTCATTAGCTTAACGTTAATGTGAATTGTGGATGCTGTCAGCCTTCCTTTCCTTACTGTAGGGAATTTTGTATTGTTGCTCCTATTATATCGAGAGTCCTGGAGTTGAAAGCTGCTAGCAGTGGTGCTCGTAAGCTACTTATTTGCCAGAATGGTAAGAACTCCTCACAAAATAGTCTAATTTCAGCATCTGTCAAAGAAATGAGGCTGATCAACAAAAGAATTCATTTGATTGCCTTGAAAAAAAATTAAGTGCTGACACACAAGGCATAAATTAAATCACAACTAGAACAAGATTACTGATAAGAAGTGATGACAGGTGTTGTGAATAAATTGACATGAGGATACTGCCCTGTGTAACAATTGTCAGTCATCGGCCAGTTTTGAGGTTCTGCTGTGGCTAATGGGGAACAGTTACTAGAAATGTGTAGGAACTGTTATTAACAGTTACATGTTAAAAAAATGATACAAACACTTGCTCCTTAGCTGCAGACATATCTGATGCAGTAGTGTTAGTCAGAGTCACGTATAAAATACTACAAGGATATTTAGTTCAGTGGTTAAGAAACAATTTCTACTAGAGATACTGGACTGGGACTAGGAAGATCTGGGCTTGCATTCTGACACAGCCCTCTCTGTGACCCTGGGCAAAATGTGTCACCTCTCTGCACATCAGCTCTGAGTATGGGATGATATTTCTGTTGTCTGTCTTGCCTGTTTAGGCTGTTAGCTCACTGGTGCATCGCCTGACCCGTCTGTGGAGCTACGCACCTGGCACACCTGATCTGCTGTACTGTAATCAGCAGCATCACAAAAATGCAACTAATTACTAATACTGGTGGAGAGGAAGGCACCTTCCTTGCCCCAAAGAACTTACAAACTTACAATAACCAGAGTTATTGCTGCTGAGGTTAAAGTGGTATTGCATATGCAACCAGATGATACCCATGTGCTGTTATTTAACAGATGCAGACGGATGCCAAAAATACATAGATGAAGTTATATCATTTCTATTTATGTGTTTGACACATGTATTCCCTCTGCTAGATCCTGTGGTCTCTGCTGCAGTTTGGGATGCATAAAATGAGAGCTCCCCGCCTGCAGCACTTCACGAGGATGTTTATGGACAGAAAAATGGATGGGGGGTAAATATCTGCCAGTCAGACCCCTCTCAGCATCTTTCTTCAGAGAAATGCATCATTATATTTGAACTGTGCTGTTTATGAAGTATCATTAGCATTATTCAGTTCCTGACTTCTGATGTCTTCTTCTCTGGTCAGAGCAATCATTATAGATTTATCCAAGAAGAGCTGTGACAGATGTCATAGTTTGTTACAGTCACTGTGTGCCAGATTTAGCCTCTGGTTATGTACTGCTTGAGTACTTTCTCTAAAAGCATCTTGTGAGTACCCTGCAGTAGAAACAAGTGACAAGGACTTCAGATATATTTGTGACATTGAATGGACGCGTTTTTAGGATGACATTATGATGTGGTAAGCAGGCAAACAAAGAAGCAGAAGATACTTGCACAAAGCCAGTTTCCTACCTTTTCTTAACCGCGTCCTTTCATTCAGATGGTGAACTAATAGTAGTAGAGTCTTGCAAATCTGAGATTAAAGGGGTTTTTGCCTCATGTTGCAAAACTATTGCACTTTAATATGATCTTATCTGTACTTTCCTTACAGCTCAAACTGCTATATTAAGTGTTGTGGTAAATTGTGAGGATGATGTAAGAAAGAAAGGAGCAAGTAAGCATGGCTTGTTGTTGCACAGAGACACAGGGTCCAAACTCCATTGTGAATTGTATTTGGTCTTCAGCTACAAAATATATAACTAGACAGAGACGATCCTATTGGTTTGGACGGTATATAAATACAGGCAATAAACTGGAAGATCTGTGTCCGGCTAACTATAAAGACAGGATCTGGTGTTATCACACGTACTTGAACCCACACAGGTTTTGTGTGTCACTAGCCATGTCTTGTTTATGGGGCAACTGGTAGTCTTTCCAAACCAGAAATGTCCCTTTTCCCTTCCCTGTCCATGCTGGGGGAGCTCCCACATCAAGTGGCGGCCTCATTGACTGAGTGAAGAACCATGTTTTAAATTGACATTATAGTGCTTGTTACATATATAAGTCAGGAGTTACAAGCTGGCAGCAGTCACTCGAGTGCTGTGTTCCAGGTCAGCTATCAAGTGTTTGTGAAGAGGACATGTAAATACCATATGTTAAGTATGACTGATGAAAACAAATACACAAAACCCTGGAGAACTCATTGGTGTCATCATAACCCTCAGAAATTCTTTCCTGCCCGCTAGAGAGGGAAGTGAGAACATGAGTGACAGAGCATGGATTACCAATTAGGGCTGACACTTCAGTATTCAATTAATGCTTATGACGTTGTGAGAATGGATGCAACAATGTTTAATCTCTAACTCTAATGAACAGTAAAAAAGAAAATAGTTGTGAAGAAACTCTCTTCTCAGAAACATTGCTTCTGCACGTACCTGAGAAGGAATCAGATGCAGGATATTATCCATCTGGCCAAATGATCCATAAGATACTTCTCTCTTCCAGAATGACTGCATTCTTCTGCAAAGGCCTCTTGTCCCATTGATGATTTCTAAGGGACACTGGTGCCATTCGCTCCTTAATTAGGAGATTAGGAAAATTCTTTGACTGAAAATTAAGAATCACTATGGCTTATTTTTATCACTAGAAGATCACTCCAGCAACTTCCTCCAGGAAATTGCAAAGGGAAGTCATTATGTGAGGGGGGTTGGGAAGGCAAAAGCCTGGTAGATTGTGCATATGAACCCCAGATGAAATGTGTCCTAAATCTCTGAGGGAGGCAAAAGGGGTGTTTACTAGGTCATTTACCATGTTCTTGTTTTTAAAGTTTCCTTTTTCCACGATTACTTGTTGACCTTAATTGTTTCCATGCCCATGAGATAAGTCTTTGTACTTCCTACAGAGGCTTAGCGGATAGGTCTGGGGATTGCTCTTGCTAATTGCCCTGTATTCCTTCATTTCCCTTGAGTGTCTGCGGCAAGCCTATTCCCACATATGCTACCAAAATCCATTTTAATAGAAGGGGCAGCAATGCACAGCTGACGACATATGTTTAGCTGCATTCAGGACTCGCTGAAGCATGCCTATCATGTTACATAAAAGGAGAAGGTGAGTACAAAACAAACAGCTTTTTACAAGCTATGGCTTAAGGATCCTGTCCTAAAGAACGCTTACATTTCAGAGAGGGACAAATAAGCTTGTCTTGAGCTCTGTTCTGTGTCTAGGCTTTTTTATCTTTTTTTTTTTTTTTTTTGCATACATTAGAAATGCTGTTAGTCTCCCAGGACAACCTGTGTTAAAACATTCTCTTCTGGCAGAAATAAAGCTCTC
Source organism: Antrostomus carolinensis (assembly GCF_000700745.2). Classification (NCBI taxonomy): domain Eukaryota; kingdom Metazoa; phylum Chordata; class Aves; order Caprimulgiformes; family Caprimulgidae; genus Antrostomus; species Antrostomus carolinensis. Next base: position 3,380 of record NW_010316919.1, on the reverse strand, counting down.
TGGGGCCCGATCCTCAGCCTTCCTGAATCACCAGGGCAGGCTGGAGTGCAGCAGTGATTCCCCTGGCCCTGCACACACCTGCTGTGGGAGGGCAGCCCTGGGATCCTCACAGAATAAGTTTTCACGGCACTATCTGGGCTTTGAGGAGAGGTTTGTCTATGCACAGGGTAAAATAAAGAATAGTTAGGAAAAGGAGATATGTAAGGAAAACTTGGGTAAATTTCAGTGAAATTGGTTATTTACTTTTATTTCCTTTATTTTTATGTTTCCCCCCCCCTAACTGCCCTGGAACCAAGGTATGTGATGACCCAGAGCAGGTTTCCCAAGGCACCAAGGGTAGCTGGGCTCTCAGTTCCCGTTACCTTTAACAGGAGCAGTGCAGACCAGCCCTATCTGTGCACTTGCTCCTCTCTGGCAGGAGAGGTGGCAGAGGGGATGCACAGAGCTCTTTGGGGGCTGGAGGTGTAAATTCAAACCTTGCTCCACATCTTAGCTGAAGGCTTCTCCCAGCTGCAAAAAGGTACGGCCTCAGGCTGACAAATCAAAACCAGCTGGGTTGGTGCTGTATCTGTGCCTGGTGTGTCCAAGCGAGGGCACTACCCGTGCCTGACCACTGGGCTTTGAGGGTCTGCACAGACCCTGATCTGAAGGCAGGTTGGGGGCAGATTGCCCGCAGCCCTGAAGGTCCACTGGCACAGGAAGATACTGCTTCCCAAGGTCAGTTCTTGTGCAATGTAGCTCGAAACATCTGTGCGGTAGTATCTGTAAGGGCATCCTCACATTTGGCCTTTCCACATTTTTTTGGAGCCTTTACAAAACGCGCCTCCTCTGGGAAGCATTGCTGATTCAGCAGATTCCTGCAGACAAGGACTGTTTGTGGCACTGATTCATTCATTTTGGTTATTTATACCACTGTGTTAGGTGCTGTGTGAAGCAAGAGCAAAGCGCTGTTCATGCCCCAGAGGCATCTGAAGTCAAGAAGAAGGCAAGATAGAAGAAGTGCATGTAATAAATGAGAGGGTTGAAAGAGCAGGCGGTACTGTTAGTCAGATGGGCTGAGACAAAATTGTGCTTCCAACTTCTTATCCGAACAGAATCCTCGCTTCTCCACTAGATTTCACTGTGCAGATCTAGTTTACATGACAGTGTGCTGTAATATTAATTCTGGGTGCTTGAACTGTATGGGAGATGGTTTCCAGCCTGCACAGGGCTGGGGGCAGCTGTGGCTGCGGCAGGAGGGCTGCGGGGTGGCACAGCAGCTCCCGCTCTGTGCGGCACAGACCATGTGCTATGTGGGACTGCACGGCAGGGATTAGTGCCAATTAGTATTGCAGAGACGGATGTTTGTTACAGATATTTAATGCACCCAGAAGCTCACGTCAGGAATACAAATACCTAAAAACCTGTGAAAAATCTAGTCTATAAATATAAGTCTTAATGTGCTTTTCAGGCGATGTTTGGCTCAGCCATGTCACTGATTCCTGCCAGGTCCTGACCACCGCTTGCAACAGGACAGATCCCTCTAAAGCCAGCGGGACCTGACGAATCTCAGGGACTTTTAGGAACATGTTTTTTCTCCACTTTGTACAAGTGCTTTTTCTGTTGTTAAATAATGACTGATATAAATAGTATCTTTCTTGTTTAAATGGAGCAGGATTTTTTCCAGATTTCCATGTGAATATTTAAAGATGTGGCTCTGCCAGCTGCGGGCTTTGTGCTGTGATGCCAGGGTGCTTTAGTGATCTTAGAAACTGAAATCTCAGGATGTGGCAGAACCAATGATGCCACCAAAATGGGTGCAAGTGCTCATTTACCTGCAGGAAAGTAAACTTATTTTAGTGAGTCCATTTTAAAGTAGGTTTTCCTCTTTCTTTTTTTCATTTTTTTTTTTTTAATTATTATTTAAAATTTAGTGTAGATTTTAAAACACTCTTCTGCAGCCACATAGTTAAAATGATGCAAATGGTTTCAATGTTCTTTTGGGGACAAGTTTACAGAAACAGTTCTTGGTATAGGCTAATAAAATTCCAATGCTTGGCCTTGAAATAAGCACAGAGTGAGCTTTGAATGAAGGCTGTCCTACCGCTTTTAACATTAAGTAAAAGCTTTGGGGAATGGGACAGGAACTCTGATTGACAGATTTATTGACAGTTTGTCTCCCTTGTTCTCCCCGGTATTAATGCATTTCACTAATACTAAATTCATATTTGCTTTCCTGAAAGGAAATCAATCAGAGGCAACAGATCATTTCTAGGGGATACCGCTGCTGCCTGTTTATACTTGGGGACAAAATTACCATATTTAAGCAGTTCTTTCAGGCTGTGTAAAGATGCGTGACCACACTGGCAGCAGATCCACCTGTTCCAAAAAGCATTCACTACCCAGACTGACACGTTTAATTGCTCTGAAGGACACTAAGTGAAACCCCAGTTCAGGGGGGAATTTTCACTGTCTTCAGCCAAGCCCAGGATTTCTACCACAACACAAAATTTTCTCAAGTCCAAGGATGCAATGAGCTGGTGTGCAGAGCATCATGCGATTTAAGCCTTTGCATCTTGCGTGCCCCTCTGCCGTGAGTTTCGGTTTGCTGATCTGATGGTTTAGATGAAGATCTTTGCAGCTGGAGCTCGGTTCAGTGCTTGGCGCTCCCCTGGTTTCCACAGCCCAGTTTTCCTGCGTTCTGGGAGCTGGCTGAGGAACCCGCATGCTGTGTGTGCTTTGACTTGATCAAAGGCTGTGGGGATCCCTCCTGGGACG
>NW_010316919.1:0-591 GCF_000700745.2 Antrostomus carolinensis | reverse complement strand
AGGTGTAATAGTCCTTCAATAGGAGAGTGTGGAGCCTTATAGCAAAATAGATATCAGTTAATCTCTCATGCCTAGATGATTTTACTGTGACGTTCTGCCAAGCAGCCCGAGGCAGTGAAAAATAAACTGCTAGCATTATGGTATCATTATGTTTCTGATTCTCCAGAGAAGCCAATATTTGTTTGCTTTTCTCTGAAGTGTTTCATGTCACCATGTATGCTCTTTCCCCTTCATTTCAGGGCAGGGAGAGGGGGCGGAGAAAAGCTCCAAGGGACTGCACAGCCCAGATTTTGTGCTCTTTAGTGCCAGAGGGTTGGGGGTTTTTTCTGCTCTCCTTTCTTATACCTAAAAAAAATTGTACAGATTATTTGGCTAATGTATTAGTGTGGTGGTTTCTGAAATAGGCCGGTCTCTGCAAACAAATTTTGCTGCTAAAATTGCTTGTAAATTTGATAGGTGCAAAATCAGTCTGAAAAAAGCGGCTGAGGGACTGAACCCCAGGCACTGTGGGGAAAAGGGTCCCTTCTCCTGTCACCCAGGCTGTGTCCTGAAGCCGAACCGAAGGGTTGGGTTCCTCCCGGCTCCGCTGCG
>NW_010316918.1:0-10948 GCF_000700745.2 Antrostomus carolinensis | reverse complement strand
CTAGATACAGGTCTCCAACCAGACTCTGCATTATGAATTTGCATTATGAATATGTTTTAAACATACTTAGTACTATTAGGAGACATAGTCAGAGAAGTAACATCATTATATTTGACTGAAATATGATTAAAAGTTATTGTGTCAGAGATACTTAGAATGGAATAGAATAGAACAGAATATAATAGAACAGAACAGAACAGAATAAAATAGTTGAGCTGGAATGGACCTACAACCATCAAGTCCAACTGTCTGACTACTTCAGGGCTGAAAAAAATTGAAAGCATGCTATTAATGACATTGTCTGAATGCTTTTTGAACACTAACAGGTCTGTAGTTTCTTGGGCCTTCCTTCATACCCTTCCTGTAAAATGGAGTGATGTTGGATAACTTCCAGTCAGCAGGGACCTTCTCAGGCTACCAAGACCTTTGGAAGATTATTGAGAGGCGTTTTGGTGTAACGTGCATTGGATTTACAAACATTTGACTAGTGCAAATGATCACCTACAACTTCAGTGTCCACAAATGGAAAGTCATTGTTCCTGTAGTCCTGATTGTGTGACTCAGAGGACTAGGCAGCCCAAGGTCTACCAGTATTGTTAAAGACTGAGGAAAAAAACTGAACTATTGAATTCTTCCTTTTTTTCTTCATCCTTATTTGTCAGGTGACGATCTTCAACACGTATCAGTCCAAAGTTTTCTTTAAAATTTCTCTTGTTGTTAACATATTTTAAAAAGTCTTGTTTGTTGTCTGAAACAACACTGGTCAGTTTCAACCCTAGTTGCGCTTTGGTCTTTTCTATCTTCTCCCTGCATAAGTAAGCCAGAGCTCTATAATCTTCCTGCAAAGCCTGACTCCTCTTTCAGAGATCATACAATTTCTTTTTCCTCCTCAGTTCCAAGAAGAACTCTGGGAAATTGAAAAAATGCTTATAGTCATACTTGAAACATACTAGTAAACTAGATAAAAAGACCAAAAAATGCAAACTAATAGAATGCAGGGAGTTTTAAGGCAAACCAAATGGTATAATAATTCTAAGTTGGAAAAAATTGAAAGAGCTAACTTGTTTAAGAGGAAATAAGAATGGAAAATCAGGTCCATTTTCTAGCTACTATAGTTTTTGTGAGCTATCAATTTCTGTGGTATCTTAAAGACATTTTTGTGCAGTATAGGTGTGTTGGGTTTGAGTTTGTGTTTCGGGGGCGGGGGGGGATGGGGTCTGTTTGGTAGTGGGGGAAGGACAGCCTTGTGAGAGCAAAAAGCTCCCCTGGTTCCAAGGCAGAGACCCCCCAACCCAGGCTGGGTCAATGAGTGCTAGAGAAATGCCTCTGCGAATCCATATTTGTGAGGGGAAGGACTGTACTGAAAAGAAGAAGGTGTGGTATCTGGAGGAGAGGCCATTAAACTAGCAAAAGAAAACCATGGGCCTAAACAAAGGACAGACAGACAGAGAGAGTTTCATTGCCAGAGGGAAAGACAGAGACCCACACTCACTTCACCTGATGGAGTAGGAGAAGGCAAAGGAGGTTCTGCAGCCCATGGAGACTGAACAGCAGAGTAGAAACCCATGTGTAGGCCATTGAAGATTCCGCACTGGAGCAGAAAAGCTGAGCCTGAGGGCAAGTGTGACTGGAATTGGGACCCCGAGAGTCACTTGCTGCCAGAGAGGGGGTGGACCCCCAGAGGGTGGGGTGAGTCTGCAGCCTGTGGATGTCCCCATGCTGGATGCAGGAGATGAGCCTGAAGAGGTCCATGATGCCATGGCAAGCTTGCTTTGGAACATCTTGTTCCTGGACTTCCATGCGAGGAAGAGTGACAGAGGTGAACTGACTGAACCCTCATTCTGTGCCCCCTGTGCTGCTGTGGAGGGGGAAGGTAGTGAAATCGGGAGCAAAGAGATTTGAGCCCAGGAAGAAGGGAGGCGTGAGGGGAAGGTGTTGTAAGATGTGGTTGTTATGTCTCACTGCTCTACTCAGATGTCTTATTTAGATGATTTGCAAGGAATTAAATTGACTTTTTCTTGCCCAAGTTGAGTCTGTTTTGCCTGTGACCATAACTGGTGAGTGAGCCATCCCTGTCTTTCATTCCTAATCCTGTGTCCCCTTTGTTGTGTCTCCCATCCCATCTCACTGACTTAGGGGAGTGAATGCAGGACTGCATTGTCCCACTGTGGGTCAAACCATCACAATATGATATTACCTATTAATTAAAAAATAATTTTAGTAAAAATTAGTAGCATCAATATAGTAGCATTTCAAAGGTCAGTCTTGGAAAACCTGTGACTATTCTCTGAGATTTTTATTTTTCTTGGGTAAAGGAGAAGGATTTGTAATACAAACACTCACTTCTTACACTTTTAATAGAATACTTTGGTAAGTATTTTGGATATGCTATGGATCACACCCTAGCTAAGTTCTTAAATTTAAATTATATCACTTAATGAAACTGTCAATAAAAGGAAAAGATAAAATTACTTTCATGTATAACTGCTTCTGAATTGCAGTTGATATTTAAAATACTGTAGAGCAGATGCAGGATATTTCTTTGTTTAGTTTTGCTGCAAAAGGTAATTCTCAGTTTTAGTATACGTAAACCCCAAAGTATATAGGCACACCTTATATGTGAACTTGTTTTATATACTTATTAGTTGTTGCATCTCAGTTGATTACATAAATATCTGAATTTGGTTTTATGTGTTTCATGCATTTAATTTTAACTATTGTTGATGTGGACAGATCATCCTACCGCCTAACTTCAGGCTCAATACAGGTAAGGAAAAGAGATTAACTTTTCTGTTCATCTGATCTCAGGTAGACAGTTCTTTGGCATAAATTATAAAATGTGAGAGTGATATAAATCATTCAAGCTGAGTACATCTTTGTATTGTAGTCTTTAAATATCTTCTTATACCCTAACTATACGACATTTTTTTTTTTCTGTAAAGGAAGTTGTAACTTTTTATTTTATATCAGATTACTACTACATACTTTAGAGTGCTGACGTATTAGAAATCAATCAGTTCAGAGCCAACTGGATTACATAACTTTTACGCAACTGAAAGCCAAGTGCTGAAAATTGACATATGTTTTTTTGGCATCCAAAATCAGATTTGTGTCACTGCTTACTATGGTCTTAAAGACTTGAATGTGATTTCCTCTTGTGTGTATGCACTATTCTGATCACTGTCAGGGGTCTCATGACATGTGTACACTGAAGAGATTTGGACAGGAATTTTGAAGTATCCCTGAATGTCTTTTTGAAAATCCCAAGTCAAAGTTGACAGAAATGGCAAGGATATCCACCATCAGAAATTAGACAGCTACGAGAGGAAAACGAAAAAAAGAACATTGACTTTTCCCTCAGTTTTCTCTTAACACAATGGCTCATATATTTAATCTGAAAGTACGAAGTACAGTAAAGCTGTACACAGATTTTTTTTTCTACCCTTTTTTCCATCACTGTCTCCCTTCCTGACCCACACACTGTTATTTGTCTTAAGTTCCTTTTCTGTCTTATAATGAATTCAGAGCAGGAGAAAAATCACTTCCACTTTCTTCCTGACACTACCATGATGATTAAGATTATGGTTCAAGACCAGCCCACGCAAAGTAGGTGCTTCCATTTTGACAGGTGTCCTGAGGTTCTCGAAGTACCGGAGTAAGATCAGTTGAATCGTTTGGTCAGCAAATGGAGAAAACTGACTGACAGGTGCAAGTCTACAGTTTAGAGGAAGATGGTGTCTCAGTGAAATGCTACATTAATAGATTAAGGCTATGAACTAATATTATTTGAAAATAATTAGCATGTACATTTAAAAAGCCTGACCTGAAAGAACTAGGATATTATCAAAAACAGATAGATAGTCTTATATTCATTGCATGGCTTTTAGTCATTTTGATTTATAACCAACGAAATATATCAAAAGACCTGTCACAGTCCAGATAAACTTATAACTTAATAAGCATACATATTTTCTTATTTGTTACTTGCCTATATTCTCTATTTTATATTCCAAGATTCATATATTTAATAAAACACAGATATTTAATATTTCAGAAGTGGATCATAATAGCCTTGTATTCCTTTATGTCAATATGAAACCTACTGTGCAAAAGCTTGTATTTAGGCTTAATTTCTTGACTACTTCTTTCCTTTAAAATACCTGGAGAGCTCTAATCATAAATAAATCACCTGACATAGTTCAATCTTAAGGAAATGCATATGAACTATCTGAATAATCCATAATATTATTTCTTTTTCATAGAGACACTAAAATTAATTTCAAATCACAAGGTATATTTCAGCATAAGTATAATGAACAAGAGAAATCTCAGAGGTAAAACGGATTGTTTAGTGAGAGTCTTGAGATTTAGAGAGTATATTAACTACTGTATCAAAATTGAAGAAAAAACGAAAACTTTCCTCAGGCTTCTTTTCTCTCTCATACTTTGCCTTCTGTGAAACACTGATTTGTGGGGATTGAAATACTACAAAGTTTCCACCAATAGATTTACTGTGACCTAATTAAACCTTCCCCCCCCTTTGCTAAGGTTTGAGACTGCTTTATTCAAGGCCTTTTTAGCAAAAGCATTGCCATTTTATATCTGATTATAGTAAAGGGTGCATTTTTCATAAATGAACTGTTATTTCAGTTGCTGTGTAGTAGTGACTAACAGTCTAATTTGATGTGAACCTATACAAGAATTGTAGCATAGGTCTGGGAGGAAAGAACAAAAATTAACACCTTTTTTTTTTTTTTTTTAATATAGAATTTCTAAGAGGAATAGGTGAGTGTCCTGGTGTTTCAGGGTTTTTTCTTCCCAAAGTTCAGAAACACTAATATAGGTTACTAGCTTTCCTTTCCTGTAGTTTAAGCCCTTAAAGTCAAGATGTTCTGTTTTTCCATTAGAACAATATACTTAAAGCTCATATTATAGTTAAATGGAAATTTATGGCTTATTTTAAAAACACAGTGGCTTTTCAGATTTAGGGCTGGAAGAATAATTTTCCTGTATTCAACACACTGTACCTAGCTTTTTTAGGTAACCATTTTGCTTTCACCTCTTATTTATTTATTTATTTATTTATTTAATTTGTTTATTCTTTCCTTTCAGTCTTTGCTAAACAGTTTCAAAATTTGAAACAGTAACTTGAAAAAGTTTGGAATGAATCTGAGGAAATTTATTTGTGTGAATTATCTTATTATTTAAAAGATATTTGGATGCATATGATATATTCCACTATATATTATTACAGAACTTTGAATGTCTGTGTTCTGTAAGCTATAATCTGCCTTCTCAACTATATAAAGAGGCAAATCCTATTAAAGAGACCTGCAGCAGGTCTGAGAAGTTTGGGTTTTTTTCTTTCTTTCGTATAAAATTTTTCAGAAAACTGTTGCAGGTAACCATTCACATATTTTGGTCTTTTGCAATATTCATTAACTTGTCATACTAAATTACATCTATCATAGGTGAAGAAAGAGTCAAGGAATAAGCTAATGATTGATAACTGAGGGAAAAGGGTATCATCATAATTATGACTAGACTAATAAAAGCTATATACTTGCATGAAAACAAAGGAGATCAAACTGTCACAATGGACTGTGCGGCACTCTGTCCCTTCCAGTGGATAATTTGCATTGAACAATGAAAATTTAGTGACCCACTCATTCTCTCTGCTTCTCCACCATGCAAGTAAACATTATATAAGAAATTTGTCATCAAAACTGTCTGCTATGACCAATAACAATTTATGTGATGAATCACTTGAGAACTATGACTACATTACAAAAGCAAACAGGGTCATTATGTTACAGTAAGTCAGTAATAAGACACAGAGGATGATCTTATTACAGCAACTATCTAACAGGATTGTAGTCACTGCATTAAATACTACCATTGAGAACCAATATATTAAATAAGGAAGACAAAAATATTTTAGAACTCAAAATTTCCTTTTTGCATTATTGTCTGTTTTGTATGAATAAAAATGCATATGATATGAATTGATATTTACTCACATGTTTTGTAATTGCTAACAGCATTCTACTCAATTGACTATGAAAAAGTATAGGGTTTTTATGTCATTTTATGATTACATATTTGTATAACAGTTTACATTTTTCCTTAACCAAATCTGTACAACTTAAAGATAGCACATCCTTCTATATAAGGTCATATTATAAAAAGCTTTTATAGCAAGTGGACCATGACTACTCAATACGTCTATTAAAAGCAGAATTTTTTTCATTACCAAGAAGGTTCACTTGTCACTGTAATAGCAAGACACTCATGGTTTTTTTTAATTAAAAGGGAAAAAAAACAAATCCCATGTATATCTACAAAGACACAAGCCAGAAATTAATCTGTATAACTGTGGGGCAATGCTTTCTATTCATTCTAAATACAAACTTCCATTAAAATTAGAAACAGTATTTCAGTTGCTGGATCCTGATGCCTATTGTGGAGTGAAAGTCTAAGAAGTATGTTCTATATTCATTCTGTGTGCAAAATATCCACAAATGTCAGCAGAATGAAACAAATGTGTTTAGTATTTGCCCCATTGATATAGTAAATCAGACGAATAATTCATTTAGAAACAATCCCAGGCCCTTGAGCAATTTTGGAGTTAAGACAAGTGCAACTTTCTTGTAACCTTGTGGGAGAAACTAGGCCCTATCTTCAGCTTATGCAGATGTCTGTATTTTTCTTCCCTCCCAAAGCATAGTCACACTTTCACTTTAGTTCAAATGCCACATAGTTGTCTCAGAGGGATACAAATGGACTGAGCATACATAATATTCCCCTTGAAGTATCAGGGAGTAGAACTGGGAAAGGAACATTCTCCTCTACTAGCTAAATGACAGGTACCTCATGTCTTCAAAGCTCACTAATATTTCCCAAATGACAGCACAAAATGCAGCTAATGAGAATTAGTGTCCGCCACAAAATAAATAGCTACAATTAAACGAAGTCCTCTTTTTCTTCCCTCTATGACAGAGCATTGAGGAACTTATAATGTTTTAAAGACTACTGAAAAAATTGGAGCTTATTTTAAAGAAATTATGTGCACAAAGACCTCCAAAATTTAAAAGTGGATATTCTTTAGCTATTTTATACCTTGTTGTACCACTACCTGCCTTTGGAAAAAATGCTTCCCCAGCTTTCTTGTAGGCCCCCTTCAGGTATTGGAAGGCCGCTATAAGATCTACCTGGAACCTTCTCTTCTCCAGGTTGAACAGCCCCAATTCTCTCAGCCTGTCCTCATAGGAGAGGTGCTCCAGTCCTGGGATCATCCTCATGTCCTCCTCTGGACTCGTTTTAACTGGTCCATGTCTTTCTTATATTGGGGGCTCCAGAACTGGAAGAAGTATTCCAGGTGGGGCCTTATGAGAGCGGAGTACAGGGGGAGAATCACCTCCCTCGACCTGCTGGCCATGCTTCTCTTGATGCAGCCCACGATACGGTTGGCCTTCTGAGCTGCAAGCTTACATTGCTGGCTCATTTCCTGCTTTTCATCCACTACCACTCCCAAGTCCTTCTCTTCGGATCTGGTCTTAAGCCACTCATTGCCCAGCCTGTATTTGTGCTTAGGATTGTCCTGACCCAGGTACAGGACCTTGCATTTGGCCTTGTTGAACTTCATGAGGTTAGCACTGGCCCACCTCTCAAGCCTGTCAAGGTCCCTCTGGATGGTGTCCCATCCCTCCAGCATGTCAACCACACCACACAGCTTGGTACTGTTGGCAAACTTGCTGAGGGTGCACTCATTCCCACTGTCCATGTCTCTGACAAAGATGTTGAAGAGCACCGGTCCCAGTATCGACCCTTGAGGAGCACCACTTGTCACCAGTTTCCACTCGGATATTGACCTGTTGACCAAAACTCTTTGAGTGCAACCAACCAGCAAGTTCCTTATCCACCGAGTGGTCCATCCATCAAACCCACATGTTTCCAATTTAGAGATAAGGGTGTCATGCGGGACAGTGTCAAACACCTTGCACAAGTCCAGGTAGATTATGTCAGTTGCTTATTAGTTGACCTTGATCAGCAGCCTTTTCTAACAGCCACATATTCCTGATGAGAGTCAAGTTTTCACTTTGAGTTATAAGTAGCAAAAGTAGCAAAAGAATTTTGATCTGTTTTTCACTTGGACTGCCTAATATGGTCAATTTCCTACTACCTGACTGAGGTGGCAAGAAAATAAATGAAATGAGCATGGATATATTTAGATAAAAGAGCGGTAATAATACAGTTTGGTAGTGAAACAAAAGTAGCAAGAAAATATTCAAGTTGCATGGCTTGAAAACTTCTCTGCATTTGAGAAACATCAAAGTAGTTAAACTATAATGCTATTCTCAATTTTTACTTCCGAGTTAAATGTTTCCTTGAAATATCCAAATGTTTTACTGAGCATCAGATTTGGAATTATGAGTAGGATAATTACTTAGTGAGATTTTTACTATGTACACCATCTCAGAGAAGATCTTGAAGTTTAAAGGGACCCATATCTAATTTATAAACCTGGAAATTCCCATTAAACTGTAAGTGCCATACTCTCTGTTTATGCTAAAGGTATGAGGTGTTCTGAGGGATGACCAAGTCCCCAGGATGTTATTCACACCCCAGTATGCAGGGTGATGCACTACTTTCTGCTTCTCTCTGAATTTACCTGTGGCAGAAACTCAGGCATAAAGACAGAGAAGAAGCAGTGTTCCCCTCTAACACCCTTTATCTACAGCACTGAAATTCTCTTTGGAAAACAACAGTCCTACAGTCCTTCCTTCTTTCTCTTTCTTTCTTTATTTAATTTTGTTTCTTTCGTTCTTTCCTCTTTCTTCCTTTCAAGTGTCTTAGAGTTATGTTTCTGCTTTGATCTGTGCTAGTGTATGTGTGACAAAACTTCCCAGCAACTCTTCTACCTAGATAACTAGTTCTGACCCAAACCAAAAACCAAGAATTGCACTTGACTGAGACTACACCTAATACACATGTAATGATGACTATCATGTTTGTATGAAACATAGAAAGAAGATTTTTTTTTTTTTTTTTTTTATAAAGATTGTTACAGAACTGCAGACTAGGAATTCTCACTTCAGTACTTATTTTTACCTAAGAGGTATCAAATCTACTTCTTCAGAAAATTATTTAGCCACTAGATCATAATTTGTTGGGCAGGAGTATGCTCCATCACGGTGTGTAATGAGTTGCAACTGTCAGGAAGGAATTCAGCATTCACAGTGATAAAACAATCAACCTATTGACCCAACTTAACCAGCTCATACTTACTTGTTCCCAACTGCTGATTTGTATCTCTCCTATCATGTTTGTGGTGCTTGCTGACAAAGAGGTTTTTTTTATAACCCCAGACATGCAGTCCTCTTCTGAAGCCTAACTGATGAATTGATAGAAGCATTGGTGGAATTATAAGTACTTGAAAAAGGGTAACCCTTTGGTTGCAAGTTAATTGTAAGAGTTAAACAGTATTTATTGCTGCCTAGAACACCAGTAGTAGTTTATTTACCTCTAAAATTGCATGCCTACAAAGAATAGTCTCTCGTATTAATTTGAATTGTTTTTGAATTCCTGAAAAGGACTGGGAAGGAAAGAAAAATTTTTTTTAGGGCATTGATTTTGCTAGCTGCCCCATGTGCTTACATGTAGCAGAAGACTGTTATCATTGTCAATCTAGAATATTGTGTTAATACTTGGACCTGTATTTAAGCAGAATGTTAGTTTGACCTGTGGCCCATCATCTACAAGAGAGGGAATGATAATAAGATTCATTCAATTATTTAGTTTCTTGATATGCTCTCTGGGGCCGACATGCAACAAAGGTTACATAAAAAGAAACAGTAGCGGAATTTATTTCTTTGTTAAGCAAAATTAGTTGGACGTGATTAACATTTCAGAGTCTTTTTATTCACAACTTGACTAAATATAGATTGAGATTCAATTGGTAAGAAAAACAACTACATAAATTATTTTCAATTAAATTTTAAACTGGAAAAATGCTGTGTGAATATATCCTGCACATAACAAGTAGTGTCACTTCCAAATAACAGGAGGCCCAGTATTTTCGATTGTGGGACTGATTTGCATTTTCTTCAAGTATTGTTAAGCAAAAGGAAGATGGAGATTTTCCAACAGAAATTTCAGTGTCTGAAATAAAAAGGATTGGTCAAAGTATACTGTTTTGCCTTTATCAACAGGTTCTGTACCTTAGAGTAAGAATCCGAAACTGTCACAGAAGCGCATAGGTGAAATTCTTAATTCTTATGAGGAATCCACCCTTACCTGCTCAGTTCAGAAATCTCAGTTCAGAAACAAACAAAAACGCAAACAAAAAACCCCAACCAAACCAGCTTGTACAAATACATCAAACAAATTTCTTTAGCAGCTTGTCACTGAAGTGCAAGACTGAAAAAATATGTCCCAAAAATCAGTTAAATGGTGTTAAAACTAGAATGGTCGAACTGAACAGGGATCTTATATTACAAACACTTTAGCAGACACAACTTATTTACAGGTTCAAGATGTCAGTTGGGAAAGCAATACTGCATGATGTGTAAGTAAATCTAAGCTTAGAATCATAGAATCATAGAATCATAGAATCATAGAATCATAGAATCATAGAATCATAGAATCATAGAATCATAGAATCATAGAATCATAGAATCATAGAATCATAGAATCATAGAATCATAGAATCATAGAATCATAGAATCATAGAATCATAGAATCATAGAATCATAGCTTAAACACTTCCAGGGAAGGGGCATCCACAGCTTCTCTGGGCAACCTGTGCCAGTGTCTGACCACCCTCACAGTGAAAAAATTCTTCCTAATATCTAATCTAAACCTACCCTCTTTCAGCTTAAACCCATTTCCCCTTGTTTTGTCATTAGTTATCCTTAAGAAAAGTTCTTCCCCAGCTTTCTTGTAGGCC
>NW_010316917.1:134041-134252 GCF_000700745.2 Antrostomus carolinensis | reverse complement strand
CTGCCTGTGTGGCCCTTAATGATAATGCCTCACCAGCTGTCTTCCCCGAGGCCAAAGTGTCGTGGCCGTGAGAAAAAGGAGCTTGTGAACACAGCCCGACCGAGAGGTGCAGTGGTTGTATCGTGCGTGGGTCGCTCTGTTGCCACACCAGAAAATCCCTGACAGGTCTGTGGGGTTGTGCGTTACCTGTGTCCCCCACAGCCCTCCTCCT
>NW_010316917.1:90715-134024 GCF_000700745.2 Antrostomus carolinensis | reverse complement strand
CTGCTGAAACCACCCGTGTAAGGCCACTTGGTTCTAGCAAAGTGTTTGTTGTTAACCAGTTGAAAGATCTAGAAGGGAAATTCGGGGGAAGTATTTGCATAGAAAATTACATGCAATGAAGACATCATTTAAAAAAAATTAAAAAATTCTAGTGTATAAACAGTTCTGGAAAAACTGCTACTGGGAAATAGCGGGTGTTGTCTTGTTAGAGAGCTAAACTTATACAGAAGTAATAGCAGGGCTCCGGTATTCTGTGAAGTGGTTACTGAAGAGTCACACAAACGACACGATGGTATTTTGGACTTAATTTTGGTGAGACATAGCGGTAAAGATCAGATTACAGTGATTACAAGTCCACTAATTTAAATTAAGTGGAAAATCAGGGACTTGATTACGGAGGAGGATAGAAATCTCTTTAACTCAGATATGGTAAAAGTATGTTGAACTTGTATTCCAAATAACAAAAACAGTGGGGGAAAGGTTTCCTGTCCCAACTGAACAAATAACTGCCTCAGAAAGCATATGAGGCACAAGTAGTGAGCCTTGAGGGAATCAAATGGAAAAGGACTAATCACCAACTAAAATCGAGTGCAAAAGTCAAAAGGGTAAAAATGAAAACAAATGGAAAATATTACTTGGTGATTACATAGAGAGTGAAGGAAAAACAGGACATTGGAATGGGATAATGGAATAAATACTGAGTATCATCTCAGCATTGCTCCAAAGCTACAAAAAACCTTTGTCCCTTGTCAGTAGAGATGGGGATGCTGAAGGTAAAGTTAGAGGCAGAAGTGTGACAGGGAAATAACTGCAGCCAAGAGGGAAGCAGAACCCACGGCGTTCAATGAATTTAGACTGGGAGAGGGGGATTTGGGAGGGAAGAGTAGATGATTTCAGTTTCAGAATTCTGAAAGGATTGAGGTGTTTAATTGAAGGTCCGGGAACTGGGTTTGTTTATTAGTTTGTTTAGTTTTGTATTGAAACAGACGCAGGAGAGTACAGTATTCTTGGAAAACAGCAAATGTAATAGTCAACTGTGTTATGTAGCAGCTTAGCAGAATTGTGAATTAACTGGGCAGTGGACACTGAAACACTGCAGTTAGCTGTGTGGAAAGCCATTTTGTGTCTGCTGGTGTTCAGTAGCCGGAATATAGAGTTGAGTGAATGAGACTATATTGCTTTTGGGACAAAGTCTGATCTGCAAAGGATTTAGATGCCCATCTTTAACACAAAGTCTGAGCTGTAAACTCTGAACCAATGGCACGGTGGAGAGACACCCAACTGGATTTGCACAGGAGTAGTCTGAATATGGTATGACCTACACCGAGACACCAATGAGCCACCAAGATGATTAAGGGAGTGGAGCATCTCCCTTATGAGGAAAGGCTGAGGGAGCTGGGTCTCTTTAGCTTGGAGAAGAGGAGGCTGAGGGGAGACCTCATTAATGTTTATAAATGTGTAAAGGGTGAGTGTCATGAGAATGGAGCCAGGCTCTTCTCAGTGATGCCCAACGATAGGACAAGGAGCAATGGGTGTGAGCTGGAACACAGGAGGTTCCGCTTAAGCTTGAGAAAAAACTACTTTACAGTGAGGGTGACAGAGCCCTGGGACAGGCTGCCCAGGGACATTGTGGAGTCTCCTTCTCTGGAGACATCCAAGACCCGCCTGGATGCCTTCCTGTGTAATTTTGTTTAGTTTCCTGCTCCGGCAGGGGGATTGGACTAGATAATCTTTCGAGGTCCCTTCCAATCCCCAACATTCTGTGATTCTGTGATTCTGTGAATCTCAGACTAAAGCTGCTTCTAGCATAAAAGCACGGTCTGAATTTCTGAAAGGGGAGAAGGAATCCTGGACCACTTGCAAAGTGGTCACTTGCGCAGCAAGAGTAGAGCAAAGATAACAGAAAGGACTCACAGTTATCTTCCAAAATACTTCTTTTATTACCCAGCTGTCCTTGCAGAAACGTTAGTGAGATTTTGTGTTGTGCCCACAACATATTACCTTTAAGAATGGCTTGTTAGCCCAGTGGCACTCAGCTTAGAATTAGTACTCTCTAGGCTTACTGGTCCTTCTGAAAAACAAAAGCTGCATCATTAAATTGAGCATCTAAATTATGTGGTTTTTCTTCTTGAGTGGATTATGTGGTATGTTGACTACAGAAGACTGGAGATCAGTGGAAGATTTATAAGGTGGGTAAGAACCTAGTTAAAGGTGATCTATTATAGTTTGTTAAGAAAAAGGATATTATTGGGCTATAAGGAAATTATTAGTAAACTTTTGTGAGGAGACAGATCTTATGTAGTATTTTAATTAATATTAATAAATGCCAAAAATGGTACTGTATATTAATTAAACTCTGATGACATGACTGAGAGTTATATGTGCTGAAGAGGATCAAGATATCTAGGAGAAGATGAATGACCGTGAGGATTACAGGGATAGATATGGATAGCCATTAAATGTAGTATAAGTCGCAAAATAAGGCAGGCATGTAGGACTGAGGACTTATGACAACATATTTTTCTACAATCTGGAATCTGTTCAGCTAAAAGTGTCAGAAGATTTTCTGGTTGTGGAAGTCCAGATGACAGCTGCCAATGAAAAAAGGCAGCTGTGGTTCTTCAATGAATTGTGAATATGTCCTACAAAGAAAACAAAGTATTCACACTATCATATATGGTCCTGGTGAGACCTTCAGCATACTAAGTGTGTGTGTTTATGGTCAGTCCTTTTTGTTTCTATAAGTTTTTGAATACAAGGGCTACTAGCATGATTGGGCTGATGGAGATTTTCTTGTAAGAGAACAGACCAGTAGGACTTGGTTTATTTAGCAAAGGCTAGATATGAGAGGCTATATGTGTGTCTATGAATACACTGTGGGGAACTGATGTGTAAGCAAAAGAATCTGCTAAAGTAGGCATTAGAAAAAAATGGAAATAATTTAATGCGAGTAAATGCACACTGGAAATCAGAAGAAAATTTAAAGCATTAGGTGCTTGATTGATCCCTTTGGATACCAGAGAAAACATGATAAAAGTTCAGAAAGAGTACTACATGATCACTTATTTTAGCAGAGGTTTGACTCAAAAGGTGAAATCAAGAACCTCTGTTCCAAAAATTATTTTTTAAGAGCATTGAAACATCTTTCTAGAACCATACTAGGAATGAGAAGGCAAAGACAGTGTGAATACTTTCTCTTCCCCTCAAGCCACTTGATGGAACTCGGCTTCACCTTATTTTGTTATCTTAACCATGCTGATATCTCCATGCCTGGGTGTAATGTATATCTATCTTCTGTACAAGGTCACTGTCAATGGATAATGTGGAGTTTGTAAAAAAAAAAAAAAAATTTAAAAAAAGCTCTTAGTTGTAATTTTTAGACTGTAGGGAACCTTCAGTCAACTTCATAATTTGAGAAGCTACAAGGCATGCACTACTCCTAATTAGATCAGCCAACATTTTCCAGAAAATATAAAATAAAAATCTCCAAGTCAGAGAACTTCCACAGCTTAATTATTTATCTCATAGTACATCTTCATGTCTTCATTTCATCTGTAGGAAATCAACCTTTCTCATTTTACTGACAGTCATTTTCCTAGTCTCTAAGGTATTTGTCTACTTCAGCTTGTCCAGTACAGAAGATAGTAAGAAACTGAATATGGTTCTAGATCTCACTCATCACTGTGGTTCCCATTTTCATGTAGAGCTCCTGAAGTATTTAAATCCAAAGTTCAAAATAATGTAGCAGTGGCAATAAAGTTGTTTGCTGTTTCAAAGAGAACAGTAGTACTACTGCACATCAGGAGGCTGAGATGGTTGGAGGTTAAGAGTTGGTAGAGCATTTTATGTCATCCTTTTAAGGCAAACCCATACTTTCAGGTATAGTCAAGAAGGAAAAGAAATGACAAAACCTTTCCTCACTTGGTTGAATCATTCCAGCAACTTAGGAACAAAGTCAGGTGTTGTCTGCGCATATTTCAATAGGTTGAATGCAGATTAAGGAGCAAGAAGTGCTATTAAGCACCGTATGGGATTCAAAGCAGTTTCAAAAGAGTTCATTTTGTCCTTGAGAGAGATGCTAGTTCAACAAGGAATTATTTATTTGCTTTAGTAATTAATGGACAAAGTTTTATGTTATGTTTTACAAAAGGCCAGATTTCATAGCTTTAAAGATACTTCCAATTTCAAGCTAGGTAACCTCTGGTTTTTCGTATTCTTGGACTACGTTATATGTGAGTATTTTTGTACAGGATTTGAAAAGTGTCAAGTAAGGGAAAATTTGTGCCATTGTGGAAGATAAAAGTGTAGCAGGCTTCCATTTTTGCAGCACTTGAGAGATATGCATTTGAGAATGAAGACATACAGAGACCGATTAAAATACCTAATATCCCAATATCTTGTAATAATACTTACTATCTGTAGTATCTTATTTGCTGAAGTTATGTGGGTATTAATATGACTTCTACATTGTCATAGGCATTAGTCCCAGGGAAATTTTCTTTAGTGTTCTTTTTCCAGAAAAGTTATATAAATATACATGTATATGTATATGTATATATGAGGATAGAAACTATTCTGTAAATTTAAAAGCTAATGAAAGGATTAACTAAACTAATTATTTTTTGAAGCTGTAAAAATAACACAAGTAACAAAATAATAACAAAAACACCCAAAATAACACAAATTTTTGTTAACCAAGAGAGATAAAGACATCTATCTCAATCTCTTCTCTATTCCATGGTATAATCTAATTTTCACATAGGCAGGGATTTGATTAGTCCTTACTGTGATAAGTCTACATACTATGTCCAGTGCTTGCTAGAAGCAAGAATCTTCACACATTCAAAAAAAAAAGGGGGGAGGGAGGGAACAACAGATTTCCAACTTCCAAGAGAAAATAAGGTAGAAAGATACAAGAAGAATATGGTGAAAAAAAGCCATTTTTTAAAATCCACAATTACAGAGTTGCTGATTAACAGAAATCTTCTCTTGAGGCCTAGCTAAAGAACTAAATTTGCTTTTAAAACTTTCCTAAGATTTGGAAAAGAGGCCTGTTATTAGAGGTAAAGAGCTGATTACAAAGATGCAGGAATTGTAGAACATCTTTCTGTTATTACCAAACAAAAAGAACTGTTTTCAGCATTTGTACTTCCTAGAGCTTTGAAGAAGATCTTGGAAAATGGAGCCTGAAGGTGACAGCTAACCATTCCAGATAACGTATTGGTCTAGCGATTGCATCTTATGCCAGAGGCCTGAAAAGTTCTGCTTTGAATTTACTGTGTTTAAGATCTTTCTGTCTTCCCTGGGAAATCACATTGTACATGAAGAATTTTCAGCATTTGCATTTATGCTAAACCTCAGAGATAAGTGTCAAACTTTCTTCAGCCCCAGTACTTGAGAAAGTGCATCACAGAACATGAGCAACCTATAGGCTTGAAAAAATTATGTGACTGTATGAGTTACAGGAACTGGCAATTACATGTTTTAAAAAAGTCTGCCATTGCATTCTGAATTAATAGTTACAACATCACAACTAATTGTCTGCCTTTGCTGTTGTAGTTTTCTTCTGATTAAAAAAATTATACGGGTCGTATTATATACTGGAGCTGGCAGTTCAAGGGTTTGTGCTCCATTATGTCACCTAGCAACTTAATGTGCTTCCAAATAAACAGCCTTGTAAGTTTTATAATAGCCCAAACTTTCAAGTCCTTTCTTTCTTTTCCAAAGTTTTACTTTTCATAGACTTTACTTATTCTTGGCAAGTATCGTGCCATTTGGCTGAGATAATGATTGGAAGTTAGAACATTAAAATCTTTCCATAGATCAACTGGACAGGATGAAGGGACAAAACTTTTGCCAGACTCTGAGTTTGTCTCATCATCCAACTCCTGGAAACTTGAGTGCCAAATGTGTATCTTCTACATGACCAGAAACCCTTCTTAAATGACCGGAACTTAAGATCTAAAACTTGTCCTAAATAGTATCTGTTGAGTATGTTATATGAGCTCTGCCAGAAAGAGTACAACTTTTATTTGTAAAAGGTGTGGTAGTGTAGAAACTTATGTTTCTATATTTGAATGGAATGTGTAAAATTTGTGGCAATATTTTTTAGTATTTCATGTATTGTCTCAAAGCCCTATAACCTTTGGTTCTTTCCTACTTACTTGTTCAATATTTAAATGTAAATTAATATAAACTGCCATGTTCAGCTTTTAGTAGTCCAGCCCTGTGACAAAAGCAGAAATATTTCTGTCTTTTAAGCTACTGTTACAATCTGTTTCTTAGAAAACAGTGTTACATCTTCGCATATGTTACGGTCACATTTGGAAAGTACCTTAAAATTTCAGTGCTTTTCTGACATTTGGCGGTGTTTTCACTTGGCTAGCAGCCAAACACAGCCACTCACTCAGTCTTCCCCTCCTAGGGAGAGAATTGAAGGGGTAAGAGTAAGGAGACTCCTAGGCTGAGATAAGAACAATTTGATAATTGAAATTAAATAACAATAATATTAAAATAATAATTATGATAGTAGTAATAATAAAATATGCAAATGAGTGATACACAGTGCAATTGCTCACCACCTGCCTACCAAGCCCAGCCCGTTCTCAGATAATGATCTGGGAAGAGAAACAATCTCACCCCAGCCAGAGCCAGATAGAGAGCCGCCCTCATTAATATACTGAACATGATGTTATATGATATGGGATATCCTATTGGCATATCCAAATGCCAATCTAGCTTGCTAATTTTAATATTCCTTGCTCCCCCTAGACTTTGCACCTGCAGACTAGCAAAACACGGTCTTTCAACTACCAGCAACAATTAAAAACCTTAGTATGTTATCAACGTTCTTCTCATACCAAATCCCGTACTGAAACCAAAATGCAGCGCTGTTCTAGCTACTAAAAAGAAACTTAACTCTGTCCCAGCTAAAAAATAGGTCATATTCTTACCAAGCACATTTATATGTTTCCTAAAAATGTATGTCTTGGTACACTCAGCCAAGACAGCCAATCTTAAAATTGCCCTTCTGAGGGCTTATGTATATGCATACATGTATAGATATTTGTATTTATTTGTCTGTTTTAGAGTAAACCAACATACTATGAAGAAATATTAACATACTTCTAATGCAATGCTGATGTTATCTGCACAAATTTCTCTACCTCCTTCCCACATTTATCTTTAACATTATAGTTTTTCCTTATTCATTATTTTGTCATTAAACCTTCGAAAGTCCTTTATTGATTTTTCTCTGACCAAGGGACAGATAAAATGCTAGGTGACCATGAGTAGAAAAGGCTGTGGGGTTTTGGGTTTTTTGATCTGAAAACTGGTGAGAAATTTAGATTTTTGTGTTAATTTCTGCTCAACAAATAGTTCCTTTTATAGTCATTGTATAACTAGTTTGTGTATGCTCTTGTTTGAAGAGGATTACAATCCCATCAGCTTCTACAGAACATTATGAAACATAATTATTAGTCATCACTGATTTATAATAAATCTTGGAAGCTGAAGCCATGGATTAGAAGTTTTGTTGGGCACTGTGTAAGTTTAGAGTTTTTTTTTAAAAAAAAAAAAAAAAAAAAAAGAGGAGAGAAAAAAGGAGAAATGTCCCTGTACCAAACAGCTCTTGCTATCCAAGTTTAGGACAGGAGGCAATGCAGGAAAAGAGGAAAATAAAAGGAAATAACGTGGATAATATTAGCATTGCAGTCAGAGGCTAGGATTCACCTGTCAAGCTGTTGTACAGACATACTATAAAGAGAATTTAAAGACAGACAGTTATGTAATTTTGCGTATTATTGTGAAGAGCTCTTTCTAGGAATGAAAACTAGTGTAGCGGAAAGCAGGGAAAGATTTGTTTGACAGTGTAACATGAAGCTGATCCTATCAAGTGATCATAGACAGAAGCCTACTTGCAACTTGGTCATGAATAAAGTATTGCAGAATGGAAAAGGACATAAAAAACAAAGTAATGTAATAAAGAAGGGAGAGTTACTGGAGGAGGCACAATTACCTGCAGCATAATCGGAGTGATAACAGAAAGGATGATACTAGCAGCAGCATTCTGAGAGTTTATCTGGGGGGAGAGAGGGGAAAGAGGATTTCATTCACTGATGCTAGGTAGGAAGGAAATGCAACAACGTGATGGAAGGTGATTAGAGCCATGGAGTAAAATTAAGCTTTATAGTTCAAAAGGGTAAGGATAAAGCCCTGGATCTCAGTTTCACAATTATCATTAAGTGAAAATAGAAGGCATGATGCAGGGAGGTATATTGAAAGAAGCTCTAGAATTTAACTATAAAGGAGAACTCTAGCGAGCAAAAATAAGCTGCATGTTTTAGGTAATGTAAAAATGAAAAGGAGAGAGGAAAATAACATATTGTTTTGGAAGCAAAGGGAAACAAGGGTAGCAGACCACTTGAGGGCTTTTTATGCTACGTGTGTATTTGGTCGGAAAAGACTGAAGTATGGTTTTAGTGTGGAGAGAGTGAAGAGACACAGGAGAGAGAGTAATTAAGAAAAATACAGAAGGATAATAGCTGATCTCATCAGAAGATGGATTAGGATGGGGTAACCAGTACTTGAGTAGGTGAGCAAATGAGAAACTTTTGTATCTAGAATAAGATGGAGTTGTACAAGAAGAGAAGGCCATCTATAAGGAAGCAAAAGTTTGGATCCTAATCTGGGTATCATAGCATAGCATAT
Source organism: Antrostomus carolinensis (assembly GCF_000700745.2). NCBI lineage: Eukaryota > Metazoa > Chordata > Aves > Caprimulgiformes > Caprimulgidae > Antrostomus > Antrostomus carolinensis. The sequence continues at coordinate 125,312 of NW_010316917.1, read as the reverse complement.
CTAAAACTAATGGAAATTTTACTTCCCAGGTACACTGATGTCAAGAAGGTGCCATAATGAGCATAAATAAGTACTTACACAGGCTTACTGGTGCTTCAAGGTGAATATAATATGCTCCAGCCAGGCATGCCAGACATTAACACGCTTAGCTGCAGTGTTGCTTCGTGCCTTTTTCTTAGAGGAGAAAATTAAGACATGGAGAAATTGAGCAATATGTATCCAATTGTGCAAGCATAGTCTGCAGTGAAGCCAGAGAAAATGGTGTCTTCAGTACCAAGCCACTAAATACCTTAAAAGACCAAGATCAACCTTTCCACTAAATTTGCCATGTATTTGCATACTGTTGTAAACAAGGAACAAACAGGATAATGCACAAATCAGTGCAGCTGTGTTCATGTGCTATCACTTGCAAAGTAACTGGTTTTCCCAGAGTTTGGTTTTGAATACTGTTTTCCCCCCATGTACTTATGTGAACAGGTGGGATATATGCATGCTATTACTGAAGCTTACAGTATCTCAGTAGCTACAGAAAGTGGTATTTCCAAACTAACAAAAATAAAAAAGAGAGACTTTTAGAAGACTAACATCAAAGCAATGTGAAATTAAGAATGCTCTTGAACTGTTTGAAACCAAAGAATAGCCATTAAGCACATTGCAACAGTACTTACAGTATTTTTTCTTCTTTTTACAAGTCTACATATTTTCAAGTAATGAAGAAAAATAAGAGTTTTAATTTGGTTTTTTGGTGGTGGTGGTTTTTTTTCCAGTGTCCATTCTTTGGTTTAAAATAAGCCAACTACTATTGCTCATTCAAGTCTCAAATGCCCAATGCATTTAAGGCTGGATGATTTTGTCACACACTGATGTTTGCATTTACAGTTGAGAAATCTTATAAATGGGTAAGAGTTGGTATCCAGGGACTGTAGACATCAGATATTTACCAATGTGAAGAGGCAGGCTTCCTGTCTGAGTCACCATATTAAAATACAAAATGTTAATTTACCCAATGTTGGTCTTACATCTCTGTCTTGGCCATGGATTATGTATTTAGTCATTGTTCAGACTTTCCTAGCATCTTTCACTTAAGAATCCCCAGGCATTTAATGAATTAGTGTGCTTCAAGTCTCTTGCATATAGATTTAAATCCTCGTCAAATTAGGGCTGAATCTAGGACTCTTAAGATTACAAGCACAAATGACAATATGTGTTTTACCTGTTTTTCATGTGTGACTGAAGAACACAGGGGTAAAGTAAATTCTCCAAAGTTGAAAATGGAATAATCCCTCTTTTCTAAGTTAATAATTGTGCCCCACTTTATTGCTATTATTTTTCACTGAATCAAAGTCTTATTGTAAGCACTGTCAAGAATTTTGGTCTTTCTTGTTTTTTATAACCAAGATGGCGAGTAATGAATTTGACAACACTCTATATACTGTGGATCTGTGTTTCAAAAAGTGAGGTTCCTAAAGACCTTGGGTGTAATTTGACAGACAGATATATACCAACAGTGTTTTTTCATGTTAAGTTACTATTCATCTAATAGTATATATTTTACTGGGGATACTGTTCACAAAATCAGAAGCTCTCTAGATTTTGCTCAAGTTTTCTTTGTTCTGTGACCTCCAGGAGAGGGCGGTGGTTTGTACACACTCCAATCAGATTTTCCCCAAACTAATAAACATCAAGTACTAGATACGGTGTTTGAAAACATAGGTCAATACGTATGTCAGATTGCCTCCATGAATAGCATGTGTCATCAGTACATAAATTAATTTTTGAGGTTTTCTTCAGAACATTTTTTTTCTTGCAAGTGATTAGCACATAGATACTCGCTTTTAACACAACAGATAAGATTAACAGTTACTGTCATTGAAGAAGCTATAATTTTGTGAACTAAGAAAAAAACACTTTTCCAGTTTTATAAATCTAGTAAGATGTGTAAGGACTCCCTATAAAAATTTTTGTATTTACAGAGGTCAGACCTGATCCACTGAGACACATGGACAAGAAACGCTACTTGAGAAAGAAGAGAATCAAAACCAAATCCCTGTCCACTGCCAACTTTCAGGTAAATAATACCTTTTTCACTAATGAAGAGAAATCCAGATATATGGAGTAGGATCAATCATTATCAAATGGGATAGTCCAATGGTCTCACTTGAGAGAATGATTTGAGTGATCTACAGAGAAACTGTCCTTCTAGGTGAATTACATGGCTAGCTTAACAAAATAAATTGTTACGAGGAATATAACATTGCCCTTTCAATGGAGCTCTTATTATTTGCAGTGTTCATTGAATAGGTTATCAGAAAAGTTGCATAAGTAAAACATACAGTTTGGCACAAATCGTGAGCCATGAAAGGAATTAAACATCTTACCTTGGAAGGGAGTAGTGTCATTTTGGCTCAGTTTAAATAGTTTAAGAACAGACTGAATTTAATCCAGAAGGGCAGTTTAAGTATTCTGTTTTTTAACTGCTTTCATTATTAGTAATTGAACATTTTAAATTCTTTACAGTTGTGATGTTTTTGCATGCCCTCATATGTCTTACCTAGGCCCTAACGTATGCTAAAGCACCTCCAGAAGCTTAATCCCACATTGTTGAAGTGAATGTGATTTGGTTATAGTCCAAATGATGGCTGCAAGAGGAAAAATGGTAGGAAGGATTGTATAACATCTCAGAAAACAGCTACACTGTCTGATAAGCAATCCTTTAGATTACTTACTGGAGTTTCAGAATAACACCGAGTAAAACTGAATCATATTGGCATGAGGCACCTTAGAAATAATTGTTTTGTATCACAATCGTTAACCAATTTGTACAGTTATTGAAATATTTTTCTTAACATTTTGAAGTCTCCAGGTGCCAAGTGTATATCATAATTTTCTTCCACTGCACATAAAATTACTTAATTAACATTGGCTTGCAGATTTATTATCCTTCCAGCTAATTCCCAATCCAACTCAACTTGCCTTTTCCTGGGCTTCTTGCCACATTCCATTTTTCCCTATGCTGTTGAAGTTATGTAGGGTTGAAATGTGGAATTATCTACAGTTCATAAAAGAATCAAGTACCTAAGGCTGTTGTGTTCGTCTGTTATTAATGGACAGTAAATGCAAACATGAGCTAACAAAAGGCAAAGGATAAACACATTTCAGCCAGACTAGTTCCCAGAGAAATAATTTAAAAACTTGTCAAACAATGCTTGAAACATGGAAGAATGATGATTTCCCATAGATTCATTGTATATATTCTGGCACTCTAACTTCTCCTTTATATAATATTTTTTTAAAACTTGAATAGTAATTTCCATTCTCAAAGAGAATTCCAAGATCTCAAAGAGATTTACAGATATTAACAAAATCATACTTGTAACACCAGTGTGAGGAAAAGAAGCTGGTCAAACTATTTGTTGCCAAAAACATACCCTTGCCCCAGTTAGCTGCTCTGCACTCTTCTGCCAGCACAAAGTTTCACAAAACACTTCATTCACCAATTCTTATTATTCTCCTGCATTTTGGATTGCTTTTACATTCCCTAGCTTCTGAGGGTGCTCATGACTAGTCTCTCAGATAAATTAATTATCTTCAGAGAGCTTGAGTCTACATGAATGAAGCCACTCACTTGTGATCCCCTCTACTGCTTCCAAACATTGCTGCATTCCAGTGGTCCTGTGCTTCTGGAATGGCTTCTAAGGGCTACTGTGGCTGGGTGTAATATAGAGCAGTTTTCATCAGGTTTCAGAGATGGGGAGGAAGCAAAAGTGTCTTCATCTAGTTTTTTTCAAGTAAACCAGGCATCCATGCCAGTACTTCATTGGTAATTTCTTAGTTGTGATTCACTGTTCAGCTGTCCCTATACAATGAATCCAATTTCTTCCTCCAGGTTCACAGGTTCACTGGCCCTGTCCTTCCTTTCAGCTCTCAATGCATTTTTCAGATCATTTAAGCTGGTGTTATTTTTATCTTATCATGTGTTTAAGGCTTTAGAAAATGCCTTTTGCCTCTACCCATGTAATATTATTATAATATTTTTATAATATTATAATTCTTATATTTAACATTATATTACATGATTATATGTATGTCAGCTATAGACTGAGTATTCAGCTGTTTTCAGCATTTCTCTTATGAGCAACTTCTGTTTTCTTAAAAAATGAACAAAACACAGAGCAAATACACCCCAAAAGTAGTCCTCTAGAGACTATACCACTTTGCCATTTGATTACTACTAAGACCTGCTTATGCCTAAGCAAGGTATGGTCAGTTCCACAAGTGACCATAATCAATTTCCTTGAGAGTGAAGGCTTTATAATCCACACTTGCTGGAGACTCCCACATGAACTTGATCTGTGTAGTACCCTACCAATTACATATATAAGGGAACACAGACAGTCCCTTTTTGCTCCATAACTGTGTCCCAGAATCTTCCTCCTGAATTGTTTTTCTACCTGCTCAGCCAGGGCTATTTTTACCCACCACCTAAACTTTTTCTAGCCCTGCCTATTTCTTTCTCCCAACTCCAACTTACATTTTTGAATCCTTGACATTAGCCAGTGAAACCTCTAGCCTTAATCTTCTTAATTCAGGTACCACCCTGAATATGGTACCCTTACAGCTCTGTCTATATCCATCCTTTACTTGAGCCTGGCCCAGATCACTGGTGGTACTGCTTATGTCTCAGTCTCTGGCATCTTTCCATTTTAGCATCTCAATTCTTCAATAAAATATTAATCAAACAAGATATATCTTACTATACAATTTGCCAATTCTAAGCTATTAATGTTTGATGATTAAAGATTTGGTTTTTTCTTGTTAGTAATATCTGCTAGCATCAGGTAACTTGCTTGCTGTTAAAAACAGTCCTGAGCCACACAGTGCCCCTTCAACTATGAAAGCAAAGTTATTACCCATAAAACTCTGTGTTGATATAAAAATACTTCTGAGGGTGGAAACTTTTTCAGAAGTAAGACTAAATCTGATGTTCTCTGTCATCTTTTTTGAGAAGAATAGTATGGGGTATCTGTGCTGCAGGGTTTCAGCTTGTCTATCTGCATGTGAATTTGTACCAGTAGATCCAGAGATTTTCCATATTCTGTGGCCCTGCACCCGCATTTCATTTTCACTGTATAGAAGTCCTGCAGGAAGAACTTAATAAATAGCTGCTGTGGAATGTGCAGAGAAGTGTAGAGAGCTTGACTAAGCTGTTCACAACTTGGCAGCGCTTTCCTCCTCAAAGCAAGAATAAGGAGTTACTTCTGAATAAGGACTTATAATTTTGGAAATTATATTAAGAGTGATGAGTGGGACTCACTGTTACTGCCTTCTGCACTTGTATATTTGAGAACTGTTTAAGTAAGTATAGTCTCTGGAAAGCAACTTCTTATATTTTGTGCATCCATTTGACTTTTTTGGCTTTTCTGACCCTTGCCTTGAGTATGCATCTTTCCTGCCCTAAGAAACAGAACATTTGGCATCTCAAATCAGAAAAGTGTATGAAGACTTACTGTAATTATGTCCATACCAGTGATTTTATTTCTTCTGTAAGCAAATTCCATGTAACTTATGTTAGTTTAACATGACATGACATGCTTACAGAAAACTTTTTGCTATTTCCTTGTATTACTCAAAAGAATTTTCCTGCTATCAAGGTATTCAAGAAGACAAGCACAATCATCAAAAATGATTGCTTCCTTGCTGTCTTTAGCACACTTGAAACTAATTATCTGAAACCCTTTTAAAATCAGGTACTCCAAGAACAGAGAAGGATAAAACAAGGAGCATCTTCATGTGAGATTATTCTTGAATGTCTCATCCACACTTGTGTACCAGAGACACAAACACTGAATAAATTTGTTGTTCTTCAGTTTTTCCTGTCCGAGGAGCTCACAGATCTTTACAAAGAGGAAGGAGACTAACCTCACAGTGTCCATGTCAAGCACTCAATTCTGTAATGCCCATTTTGCAGATGAAGAAACAGGCCAAGAGAAATGAAGAATTCTGTCAAAGAGACTAAAATATGTATGTATTTTATAAAGGTATGCATTTTGCACACACTGCCACTTACATGTCTTAAGTAAGTTAATCCAAATGTAGTTAAATTGTTATACCTTCCGGGATCTGCCAAATTAATTTGGAAAATAAAATAATAAAAAGTGCAAGAACAAAACTTTTAGTTTTTAGATAATCGCTGTACCTAATCAGGACAAGAATCTTCTAGTAACAAATTTTATGGTGGAAATTTTATGAAATGACACAAAAAGTTATAAAATTATTTGTTGAAGCTTGTCACCTTTCTGTCTATACTTGAAATAATCCAAGGAAATGACAAATCAAAGCCTTTTCTTGTGACACTGGTTCACAAGTTTTTTATGAACTGATTAACCACAGCTAATTTTCATCAGTGGTCCGTCTTCTTCTGTAAATGGGTATATCAGAACAAAATGGACTAATTTAGAGCACATTTGACAATATGTTGTATCTTGGTCTTAGAATATGCTGAGCTTCCCAGCTTTGTTTATTTCAAGCTGCTTTGGGATCCTAAGGAACACATTCTAGGCTTCAGGAGATCAGTGGGTTTAGACATATGAGAATTGTTATTCTAAATTATTTTTTAGAATTTCCAGCTCATCAGGTTTTAATGAAATTTCAGATGGGTTTTTATTGTGTGAAACAGAATAGCCATCCCATTACATAATATAACCCTGCACTTACGCTAGTGAGGTACCTCTTTTCCTTCTTGTGCCCCTCCTGTTTTCTTCTGTGCAGTTCAAGTTCTTTTGAACTGCAGTCTGCTCAGTCTGCTCAGTTCTGGTCTCTGCATCTGCTGCTGTTTAAAGACAATGGGACAAAAGAGTCTAAACTCGGATCAGTCCACTCCGTTGTGGGCTCATTCCTTTAACGCGCTCCCTCAGTGTCTTCAACAAAGTCAGTGTTTGTAGCTGCCTGCAAGATACTTCTTCACAGCTGTCCACTCTCTTAAAGAGTCTGCAAAAGTAATTTGTCAATCTTTGTATTCATGGGACTCGAGTCCTAATTCTATGTAGAGTTTGTGAAAATAATATGGAAGTAGTTCTTGTCTCTTCTAAGGACAGTCATGGCTGTTCAGTGTCTCAGTGCTTTGTTTGCTCTACTTCAGACACAAAACAATGGTGCTGTGGGATATTGAATATCTTGAACTATAACTAAATCAACAGTGACTAAGACCCTAGAAAGCCAGTATGCTTTTAGCATAAGTTTATAAAGCTGCTGTTCTTGTCTGTCTTCACCAGATATTTGATTATACTGCTGTCATATGCTACCCTTCCCCAAGTCCAGTACAAAACTGTTTTTTTCAAATGAGTATTCTATCTTCAATCATTCATTCATTCATAAGACCAGGTTTTATTATATCTTGAAAGAAGAAAAAAAATCTGGTGTTCAGTGGCTTTCTGTTTAACCTTGTGAGTTTATTAATTTCTATAGATTATTGGGCAAGCGATAGAAACATATGTTCACAATAAGTGTATGTGTCACATGAGAATTATTTCTTCATTATTGCCATTTAATAAGTACAAAGGAGACAGAAACATAAATTTATGGTTTTGTTTTATTCTATTAACTTGTTCCATTTCTTACATTATAAAAGATTATGAAGCACTTTTTGATATTATCAGGCAAGATCCTGTGCTCTTATCTTATAGGCAGGCTGTCTTAATTACTTCTTCTCCAGGTGAGGTAACTGAGAATATATGAGGTCACTTTTGTCTGGTCCGGTAATAAAACTTGGGACTCAAGCATAGCAGTCTCTACAATTCATATGTCTTCCAAGAATAATTGTGCCAAGTCTTTGTGCCTATGTCTACAACACTGTGCCATGCTTCAGAAGCAGAACTCAAGAACTTTCTTATATTTTCCTGTCTGAGAAAACACTTGTATATATCATGGTCAAACTGCATTATATCTTGAAATGGCAATTTCACAAGAGGAGAGTGGTATGGTGACATGACAGCAGTAGAGAAAAACTCCTGTGTTCAGGAGACTGTAGGAATTATACTGCTATCTCATAAAATCAGTAGGATTATATCTGCAAAGGTTTTGGAATTGGTACTTTTTTTTTCTTTAATTAGCAAATAATATAGAAAGGACAATAGTAAATAGCATAAACATTGGTAAACCAAAGCACCTAAGAGTGTCAAAATGACAAAATTACAGCACCAGTTCTAACTGTGTGCTCACATTTTATAGATACTTGCTTCATCCCATGTATCAGGCTCAGATCATCTGTAGCAAGAGCTGCAAGGAGAAAGAGAATTATCTTGAGCTAAATGTATTGAACTAAAATGCAGGCAGCTGAGTCCCATCCCACATACTGCCACAGATGTTTTACATGGGTAGTAAACATATCTGTATCATAATGTAAACATATCTGTATCATAATGTGTTTGAGAGCTGTCATTTTCCAACATTTGATTTTCCAACCTTGGTATTCTTTCAGTGTTATTAAAAATGTAATGTAATGTAGTTATTACTCCTTTCAGGTTTACTGGTTCAACTCTGTGGGCCACTGTTGTACTTGCATCCACACCCATGGAAGAGATTTTCTGAAAAGTTGTTCTAAACCATTGTAGGAAGTGACTCAGGATAATTGCTGGTCTAATAGGCTCTCTTGGCTTCCTGAAGTCTTTTAAAAATAAATCCTTTGCAAGAAGGGAAAATGTCTAGGAAAGAAAAGAAAAAAAATTATGCCAGTCAAGACACCTAAATTTGATACAGTCCACATAATTTAACTCTCCTTCCAACCCAGGCTCCCCTGATGTTTTGTAACCCATGATGATTGCTGTTAATATGGTGTATCATTGGTGGCATTTCTGTCTGCATGGTTGTGTACTGTGTGCATACATATTTTTCCGCCAAGTTGTATCTCTGGCTTCTTTGAGACATCTGTGCTGTAACAGTTGTCAATCCAGTATGTGTATGAAAGAAGCCAAGGAACTCTTGTCCCACAAAGCTCTCAAAGGACCCTGGTTAACCTGAATTCACTATATAGTTTTTGGTGGAAAACAAAATCTAAGTTAGCTCTGGGAATAGCTAGTTGGTCTGTGATATATTACAAAAATTTTGTTTATTTCTGATATTATATAACTGCAGAACAATTTTAGTTTACTACTGTCCAAATAGTCTGGCCCACTCAATTCTCTTTGGTCTAGCTGACTGCTGCAAAGGAGTCAGAGCCTAGCCACAACTCCCTGCGTGGGGCAGAGCTCACTCTTGCCTGCCCTCTCTTCTGCCATCAGTGGAGGCAGGGTGTTCTCAGCCTATGCTGCCTTGTGTCTAACCCCCATGTATCAGTACTGTCCATTGAGGCCAAGACTGTTGCTGAATTTAGTTTGGAGAGTTCAGTCTGTCCCTCAGTCTCTGAGTTCATTCACAGTGTGCTGCAGAGGTGTTGGCTTTGTAAGTCTTATGCTAACACTTGCACTACTTTCAATTGGAAGCACTACTTCAGTTGTGTGAACCTCATTCTCCTCTGATTCTCACTTTTTGTTGACTTTGATACTGGAGCAAACTGTCTAAAATGCTGTCACTTCATTGCGTAACTGTAAATACAAGTTTATCCAGTGGCATGCATTGATTGTGATACCCGCTTAACCATCCTCTTCATGATCCTGTTTGGCTAAAGAGACATCTCAGGTACACTGTGGTACAGCACCAGGAAGTGTTTCCTTCCCCCTTTCCTGATATGCAGGGTATAAGCCCTTGCATGGGACAAAGATACCTGTAGCAGTGACTTAGAAAATACCTTACCAAGGTATTTCAGGCCTTGGAAATAAAGACATCTAGGAGATCTGTAAGTGGTTTCAACTGGTCAGCGCAGTGGAGAATTAAATGTGGAGGCCACAGAGAATAGGATTCTGTCATGCAAAATGAAAGGAAAATCACTGGGTGGATTTAAAAACTATGGCCAAGCCTGTGCGCATCTGAGGACAAAGATAGAACTCTCTGCATGCTTTGGTGTGTGCTATTCTTTTGAACATATGCCATAACTTCGCATTTCCTGACTTCAGTGGATTGGAAAAAAACCTGGCAGGTTCCCAAAGCTGAAATATATGCAGAAATCACATCCATAGCAATACCAGTGCAAGAGAAAAAAACCCAACATCTGAAAAAACCTGTAAACTGCTCTACTGTGAGGTTCAAGAATTTCTCTTCCCTCTTTACCCTGAAGTTCTTATGTAATATTCCAGCCACAAGTGGCTGGATGTAGTATGTTTTCCATTCTTCATGATCTGATTCATCAGGTATCTAACCACTGCTTGAGGCAATGTACTAGACTAGAGCGCTGAATGGTCTGTTCCACTATGGCAGCAAGAACAGTATTTTAATATGGTTTCATTTCCTTTGGTTTATTATTTTGTTACATAGCACTAAAGGAGTGACAACTGGACTGCTATAGTTGCTCATGTGAACATGTATTGAGACTGGTTTGGATCTGAGGAACACATGCTCCCTTGTTTTGTCAGTCATGCGCTAGTGATGCAGAGGGTTTCACTCTGTTCTCTGTGTTTTAGGGCTGAGCAATGCCTATGCTTGTGTTGGCCCAGTGCACAAAGTTGATGGATGTTTCTACCTTAACAACTGCATGTTAGGAGACATATCCCTTCAGGACAGAAATGAAATGCACTACTGGACACAGGTTAATAGCAGCTTTTACTATCATTGTCCATATCATATATGGGTAAACAGCATTTCAGTCTCTTCTCTTGGCATTTCAGTCTTGCTGCAAAGTCTTTTGAAAGAAAAGAATCCCGTTTGTGCTTGGGACACACTGTAAGACAGGCTGTAATTTTTAATGCTTTACTTCTGTGTGATAGTCAGGATTTCCAAATTCCTCATCTTCCATGCTTTATGGAGAAGATGTAGTATAATCCCATAAAATAAACAGAGAAAGCAGGAGTCATGGGTAGCTATCTCATCTTCAGCAAACACCAGGAGCCTTTACTGTGCTTTAGAGACTTTATTAACCACAGGAACTGAGTCAATGAAAGCTGCTGGGAGGTGGAACTACCCACAAAGAACAGCTCTGGTATCTGACAGAGAAGCCCTGTATCACTCTGCTCTTCAGAGTTCCCCCCCATATCTATGGGACAAGGTGCCAACAGGTAGCAACGTAACTCCAGGTTTTATCTTCGAGAAGAATAGTATGCAGCATGGCAGGGTGGGGACTCATGCCCTGAATTATCCTTGTTGATCTTAAGTAGACAAGTGGCAAATCTAATAGCCAGAGGGGACAACAATGCCACTTCTTCAGTGCTTGGATTGCATTGTCAAAACTGTGTTCTTTTTATCATTTTTCATTATATATAGAAGCATTTTACTTCCTTTGCTCAACAGAATACTGCTTTGGACCTGGGAATATTTTCTTATTCCTGCATCTGCCAGATTCTTAGACCCATCTTTTAAGTATAAAGGTGGAAATCTTTTCAAAGAGACACCATTTTCTTCTGGAATTTGTCTCAAGGCTTTTGGTCATAGTGATGATATGGCAGTGTACAGGGCTAGCTGCCCTTAGAAAATGATCAGAGCGAATTTGATTTTAAGCCTTTTGAAGTTGATCAGATGATTTTTATTGATTTCAAAGAGCCCTGGCTCATGCCCAAAGGTGATGAAGGTAGAGCAGAAAAGAGAAAGCATATGTATATGAAAAACACTATTCCACACAGCCTCAGATGGTAAATTTGCTCTTCCAGTAAGTTGCACAGAAAAGAACCTTGGCTTTATATTTTGAAATAGCACTTGCATCTTCAAATACCACTATCACAAAGTAGTACCAAGACACATACTCTTATAACTGTTTACAAATGGAAATGATGAGGTATATAAAAAAACCCCAGTTTCTTATAATATCAACACATTTGTAGACTCCTACAGAAAATGTTGTATAAGTTTTGAACTTCTTAAAAAAGTCTGTCTATAATCAAGTGAGGCTCACTCAAACACTTTCAACACATATCACTTTACCTGCAGACCTTAGTTTTCTCATCTCTTAGATGGGATTACTGATACAGGTTTATAGCCAAGCTCAGCTCCTAAATGCAAAACAAAGAGGTCTTATCAGTCCAAATTTATCATCACTTGCCTCAGCAGGATTATACCATGAGAGCATTTCATTCTTCAAGTACTGCTTAACCTTAATGCTAATACTTCTGCTTCAGTTTTTGCTCTAGCATCTCTTTTCTTCCATATAAAACTGAAGTGGCTTTCAGAGCAGGTGAAACATGTCATATTTACAGTACCAAAGCAATAATAGAAATAGAGATGCAAATAGACAGAGCATAAGAGAGATCAAAGACCAAATGAATTTTCTGAGCTGGTATTCGTCTGAGATGAGACACTTCTAGAAGGTATATTGAAGTTAGGAGAGAAGCTGGCCCACATGCCTGGGAAAACATTCCATCTGGAAGGAGTTAGTGCAAAACTGAAAGAGGATGTGGACAAGATGCTTGGAAGGGCTGTTTCACTCCTGTTTTAGTTAAATCCAGTCAGCCTGGACGCAGCAGAGGGCTGTGGGCTAGGAGCGTGTGTGTGTGTGTGTGTGAGATCTCTTTGCGAGGCTGGATGTGAACACTGTTTAGGCACAGCTGAGAGACCAGAAAATACTGCTTTCCAAATGGGGACTTGCATGACAGATAGTTACATCCTGGGTGTGGGTAAAATATACCATGGGCAGAAAAGTATAGGGATTGTCTTTTACCAGGGACTTATACAACCCCACCTGTAGTTTCCCACTGTTTCCTCCCTGATCCCCCTTAGAGGGGTTTTTTGTCTAAAAGTGGAAAAATTACAAGTGCTCAAAAGCTGCAATCTGGGCTCTACCTAGAGAAACTTTTAGATTGTTCATTCCATAAATATCTCTCAGAGTCTGTCTGACGTCAGAGGATTTGGAGAGGCTGGTCTGAAAGTGAAAACAGCAGCAGTTCCAGTCTCACTACAACAGCACAGCCAGTGAGAGGAGCAGCACAGGCAATTCTCTGTGTGGATTACAGGACTGCAGAGCAGGGAGGAACTGCGCAGAGACACGGGCACTACAGTGTAAGTGCAGCTGCTGCAGCAATTCTTCTCGTTTTTGCTTGCTTTCAAGAACAAATCCCTGCAAGTACTGCTTGTCTTTCTCTTCTTTCTTTTCTTTTTTTTTTTAATATTTTCTCCTCTGAAATATCCTGAAGCCAGCTTGGCAGCACACGGGATTCAGGTTTAGCTTGATTGCTTATCCCAAAGGTATGCAGAGAGGCTGACAGTGCAGGCTTTTTCACTCTTCTGTATGTGGATAGGGGGGACAGGGGATGAGGGAGGTCAGAGAAGGAGGGAAGGATGGCTCTTTGGAAAACTGCAAAATTAACTGAAATTCAGGTGCTTCATGTCCTGGTAGCAGGACAGCAAAATCCCAAATAAGCCCTAGGCAAAACTCAACTTCCTTAGGCAACTTCACAATGCAATATTTCTTTTTTAACTCTTTAATCCCTTGTCATATTGTGCAGCAAGCAGTTCCTCTTTCCTTATGAGGACGACAGGCAATTTCTTGGCTCCCAGACAATGAAGTCGTGTCCCGTTCTGTTTGCCAGGCTACTGACAATAACAGATTCTAACATGAGTAAGGGGTGTTGCTCACTAAATCTGACAAATTTAGCACCTTGAGCCTGTACTAGGTTGATACTAAGGGCTCTCCAAAGAACCTACTGCTTCTGCAGAGGAAAGAAGCCTCTCTCACATCCAAAAACTAGCTGTAACAGGGTCATGCATGAAGGAGGCAGGTACACATGGTGCAAGTTCCAAGGAAAGCTAGTGATTCTTAATATGTTCTTTTTTTTCATCTCATGTAATTAACCTTACCTCCCCCACCCCACACCTGGATGTCCCTTCTTTCCCCGTGTAGAGATAGGAGCAGTTCTGGGGACAGCTGTGGAAGCAGCTGTCCTCAATGGCATCTTCTTCCATGAGGCCCATGACAGAAAAAGGTCATTTCTCCAGACTGGAGGAAGAGTTTGATGCCTCCTGTGTGAAGCAGACATGCTTAGCTAGCACTTACAACTTTAGAAATCTCTTTGCCAGTGAGAGGGTGCTTGTTCTTTGTGAGCACTGGAAGGAGAGATGACGCCCTTGAACATAAACACAAAGCTGAGCTGAGAAGCAGGAGCTGTGTGAATTGCACAATATAATGCACTGTGCTGTTAGTTATTGGCTTCAGCCAACACACAGTCATAAGAAATGCTGTTGCGAGTCAGCGCTCCCTGAGCTGAGTTGTTTTGGTAATGGAGTAAGGCTGCAAATACTTTTCCTCTTGAGTGTGGAAGAGTGGGCTGCTGGGGCACGGAGAAGGAAGTAAAGTAGGAAAATTGAAGGTTGGGAAGAGAGAGTTTTGCAGGGATCTCCCCTGCAAAATGAAATTGAGCAAGTCTAGTTAGCTGTGCTGAAAGCAACTGCAGGTTGCTGTAACCACTGTCCTGGCTAAGGTAATGGGAGTAGCCTTTACTGTGCAGATATTCAAGGTCTAATCCCCACTAAGGGATGCCGTGCCATGCCATGTAAAGCAGGCTGGGCTGAGCTGAAGAAAAAGCAACTGTACTGACTGCACATGTAGAGGAGCATGTGTCCTCAGAGCTAGATCCTGCAGGGGTGTATTTTGGAAGTGAAGTCTTACAGACTTGGAAGGAATCAGTTTGGGATCTGAGCTGCTTTGCCATGACACATCAGAATCCTTTTCCTCTCTCCCATTTATTTTTTATTAGATTTTGTTTCCAGTAGCTGAGCAGCTCCTTTTCCAAGAAACTGCTTTATTTTCTTAGCAACAGCCTAATCACATTGGCTGGCCATGTGAAAGAAAAAAAATCCTTAAGAAATGTAGCAACTTGTTAGGAACCTATATGCCCCAATAAAAGCTTGAAAGCTGTCACAGCCAAGACAAGTGTCTGGGAGCCACAGACACTTTTACCTGCTTCAGCAGTTAGTCTGTCTGAAGTGCATTGGACAATACTGACTAATATATACAGAACTGCTGAAAGCTGAGAGTGTGAGAAGAGGAACTAAGAAGGAGATAATTTCAGATTTGGGTTGTATTAAGCTGACTGCTTCCTCTGTCTCATGATTCCTCTCTCTGTCCTCCAGCTCAGCATCCCACTAGTAAGCGACACTACCTCCAGGGGTTTGCTAGTCTGGAAGTTCCTTGTGGGCTGTCAGTTGTGGTTCAGGGGGAAAACTGCACACTAAGTGCAAGGGTTAGGGGAAGAATGGAGAAGGAGATACTGATCTGGCAGAAGATAAATTTAGTATCTCATAAGAATGCATGGGTCATCACTCAGCATCCTTGAGTTTAGATGATATTATACCAGCCAGGAAATTGCTAGTTCTTCTACTGGTGGACACTGACCTTAGAAGCGAGAGAAAGAAACATAATATGGAGAGGGCAGACATCTTTTCAGTTTTGCTTTGTGAAACAGAAAACAATTCCCTGTTGGAGCTTATGCCAGTCACAGTGCAACCCTGAGGTTTTAAAAGTCTATATTATGTGTTACGAAGTGCAGTCTCATGGTTTCACAGAGCTGAATAAGCAAATTCTCTGAATATCCTAGTGGCCTTACCACACTGTATCACTTTGCTGCTATCGCTGCTGTTTATTTTAGTTGTGCTCCTTCTGTGTAATGGAGATGATTCTCTTCATCTCTGAATCAGTTGCAAAAAATTTTCTGACCAAGTCCAGACATAGTGTGCACTGACTGTATTTTATTGGCAGGGAGGCACGGCAAGAGTTGAACAGCATCTTGAAGGCATCTCCCAGATACTTTGGTTTTGCTCCATCTGCCTTAGTTGACATAAAATTTCCCCAAGGTCCAGTGGAATCCCAGGAACCCATCTAGTCCCTTCAGGCCAGCCATCTGACCTAGTGATTGAGCAATCAGGGGACACCATTTCCTGACACTCAGGAGAAGGATGCGTGGGATGTTTGGCTCTCAGTGCTTTAATTGCTGCAAATTTTCAAACCTGGGTCAATCCTATGGAGATCTAACCCTCTTTCTCTTCCCTGCCCCTGAGACCCCAGGCAAGCACAGCATGTTCCTAAATTAAAAGAAAGCTGACTGCTCTGATTTTCATTGGATGAAAGAGTTTACCTGTATTTTCCCATGCATTTTGTTGTGTTTATGTTTGACAGTGGTGTCTCTTATGGCTTTTCCATTTTACTAGATGTGTTTCCTAATATCACATTCTTTGAATGGAGGCATTTGCAGAAAATTGGTAGTATTAGGACTCAATATTTATATTAACATGTAGTAGATTTAATTAATTTCTCTTCTTTTTGCCATTCCACTGATCAGTGGAGTTACTTCTGTTTTGCACTAGGAGTCATTATCAGGCTGAGGACTTGTTATCTTCGAAGCTCTGTGTAGGTATTAAATTTCATAATGCTATGTAAACTAGTTAAATGGGATTTATTGTGTTGGTATGGGGCTCCAGTGTAGCCATGACAAATGTATTCCAGCTGAGGATTTGGCCCACTGTCTTCAGACTGGTAATGAGTGACCTGAGGCACAGACAATGCAAGTCTACTCTCATCTGTACTAGTGAAAGTTTTTTGTAGCTCCATATTGTTCAAGAAACTTATTTCAGGCTTCAGTTACAAGCAAGTTCAAGTAGCATCAGAATTTGGTCCAGAGAAACTGAGGCCCAAGCTGTGCAAAGTAACCTGTAATTTTGTCTCTTTATTTTTAGTGTCTTGTTAAGGCACAAAGACACTAAAAAATTGAGACAGCCAAAATTATAAGATAGTTTTGAAATGCTAGCTGACTCACTTGGACAAATCTACACAGTGGATTTGATTCTTCTCACATACTTTTTACAGCAGTGTAACTCTCTGAAGATCAGTGGAGCTACTGCTGTATTACAGCAGTAGAAGTCACAGAGGAATGTGTCCCATGTTGTGAGAAGCTCCTATGAGCTTTGGCATGTCAATTCTGTACTCATATACTGTTTTTCTTGACATGTCCAGGATGTGCTTCACTTTGGTTTGCTGAGAACCGCGTAGCCACATGCCTATGAATGCATCACACACTGAGCAGTGCTATTGATAGTACAGCCTCAAGCTTTCTTAGTGTTGTGTGTTAAATCTGTAGCTGACGAGGAGAACAAACTTTTTTCTCCCCCCTAGGCATTGTGTCTGGTTTGTATGTTGCCCGAAGTTCATGTTCCATGTTAGATTTATATTTTCAATTTGTTTTCCACATGGTATTTCAACACTTGAGATTTTGGCTTCTCTAGTGATCTCCATGGTGTCAGATAATGTCTTCTAGTAGCAGGAGTTTTCCAGACTTGGGACAACATGGGGTAACAAATCTGAACAGAAGCTTATGTTTTTTGTATTCAGTAGAAAAGTTATTCTGAGATTATAGTAGGCTTATACCAGTGATAAGGTTTATCTGGAGTTAGGAAATAGGGAGACTTAAGGTGGAAATAAGGAAGTAGATAGAAAGGGAGGAGATCAGAAGGCTTGCCAGAATTCAAGGAGTGGGAGCTGGAGATCAGAAGGATGTGTTTAGACTGCGTGAAATGGAAATAGAGGTAACCTTGAGGAACTGAGAAAAACTTTGGCAGCAAGAGATGAATAGGCTCCCTCCGTGAATAACAAGTGTTTGCTCACTTCCCAGTTTTGCTGGCTTCAAAGTAATAATCACTGAAGTTGATATTTCTGCTCATGAGCTTTGAAGTTTGCATTTGTTTTTGTTGAAAAGTATTTTTCTCTTCACTTTGTCCCAAGATTACTTAAATTCAGGCAATGCATGTGCCAACCCAGCTCTTATTTGAATTGTGGACAAAGCTGATTTGTAAGACCCTAACAACTCTCTTCTGTCTCCTTGGTATATTACTTTTTTTAAGGAGGCATAAACAAGGACTCATTTTTAGTGTTATGGCTTTTATTATTTAAGGCAGTGAACAAGCCTGATTTGGGGGGCTTTGTATATTGTTTGCTGTTTAGAGGGGCAATGTTTTTAGCTGCTTAAACAATTGAATTGATGAGCCATGAAGTCTTCAGAGATGGAAATTTACACAGTGCCCTGTTCATCCTTGAAGAAAGTGGTCAGATCCAATTTAACTTTTTAAGATCTGATCTGAAGATGTGTTCCTAGGACATTTTCATAAATTAGATACACAAATACACACACAAAAGGGAGAAGGAACATTTCTGCCAAGGAGCACAATCCAGGTTGGATTTCATTGTAAAGAAGTCATGCAAGGATACATTTCAAGGGTTTAATATCACGTGGCAAGATTCCCTTCTCCCAAGACAAAGCTGTGGGAAGAGACAAAAAATCTTGGAGGATGGGTCCACTGATAGCTATTAAACATGATAATCTGGCTGTACTCCCAAGTCCTAAACAACTAAAAGGACTGAGCAGGAGTAGAATCAGACTATATATGGTATTTTTATATGCTTTCCCTAACCATCTGCAGCTGACCATTACTTGGAGATAGGGTATTGGTTTTAATGGACTTCTGATCTGACTCTATGTACTCATTTTTATATTCCTGTGGTCTTTGGGAGAGAAGATACTGTGAAGATCCTTTGATGTTTCTCCATTTCAGTACAAGGGAGAAACAGTCATATCTGTAAGATGTGGACTGAGGAACCTGACCAGATACATCACAAGCCTCCAGAAACTTATTCACAGTTTAGAGTCCTTTAAGTGTCAACAGTGCACACAAAGAAACTATACCTTCATTTTTAGCACTGTCTGTGCCTTCTTGTCAGTGAAAAAAGTGATCAGCATCTCTCCTTGTTCCCTAGTTCAAAAGTGGATTTAAAACACTTTTTTTGCAGAAAGGATTTAATTTACTAACCCCCCTCCAGTTATTTTTAGAAATATTTTGTATTTTCTTTTGCTTTTAAATATTTCTCTAAATCTGAACATTTCAAACAGACTTACTCATCAATAGTGTGATTGTTGCTGATATTTTAATAATTAACAAATATTGGGGGTGCTTAAATTTTCCAGGAAAGCTCAGTGCTTTTTCTTTTTTTTTTTTTTTTTTTTTTTAAAAGAAGCTATTTTTAGGGTTTTCAGGCTGTCTTGAAAATTCATTAATCTCTTTGCACTCTCTTGGTCCTACACTGTCATCTGTTTTCTTTCAAATCTCCAGAAGGCTGTGACAGAAATACGTGGGAATTCCATGTTTTTCTGCATCAGCTTGCCAATTCTACTCCTTTCCTTGTCAGGTTGAAGGGAACAACCTTTTCAAGAAGGAATGAAACTACTGTGGGTCTGTATAAGCATCCTTGCTTCTGCTGATCTGGGTGTAGAAGTTTCCTGGACTCTTGTAAAGGTGTAACATGATTTCCCTCTAACATGAAGCTATTTTTTTCTCGAAGAATGTTACTCCAGTAACATTTCAGTCCAGTCCCTCTGAAAACATGTAGTCAATAAATCATCAGCCTGCAATATCATAAGTTTTGTACTTTCCACTGGTTTACGATCAAACCCTGAATGCTGTGGGTATTGTATGCTCATTAGCCAGATGATTGTTTCTGATGAAGCTGGGGCAATCTCAATTGACTCTTCCTGTTTAACCAGTAGGAGTTAAATGTTTAGAATATTTTCTTGTCTGCAATCATGCACTATACAAATACATGAAGGTAAGTCACATATATATAGTTAGATAAAGTTAGCAATTTATTTTTTGCAATCAGCACTTTCATTTGGAAAAATTCCAAGAACTTTCAAATATTAATGGATTTAGCATTTTGGGAAACTGAGGCACAGCTTTCTCAGATGCCTACAACCTGATGGGAGTCTGTACTATCAGATAAATGCTCTCAGTGCAGGTAGGTTAGAGACCCATTTTTTTTTTTAGCTATCTTTATGTCCTCTGAAGTGTTAGTTTAACAAAGCTATAGCAATTAAACTAAAATATTGCAACATCATCTTAATTGTTATGTCACATTTAGCCTTCTGCCTAGTAGACAAGCCATATATTCACCAAAATCATACTTTTTCCAGAATGCAAGTATATCACCCTACTGCAGAGTGAGTACTCCTTTCCTTTTATTCTCCCTACCTCATATCTGTGTTCTGGCTTCCCAGAGCCTCAAGTTATAATCCTCAGTTTTTCTTCCTACTCTCCACCCTTTGTTTAGGTTTTTGCCTACACTGAGAAAATTAAACTTAAGTACTACTGATAATGCTTGTAAGAGATCTGCCCTAACTAGGTGAAATGAGTTTATTTGTTAGATTAAACAGTATACATCTGTAGGGAGGGTTTGCCAGGGTATCATTCTTCCTTACAAATGTTGTCAGGAACGGGGACATCCACTAGTGCAGACAGTCCTGGTTTTCTCAGTGAGTCACTGACCATTAAGCTGGGATGTCTGGACTATGAGTACCCTGCTTAAATCCATTTGGCAGAATCCTGACCCCCTCCAGGCAGGTGACCCCATCAGCATCTGCATAACAGATGAAAGAAAGCAAGATCTTGACCAAACACGAGGAGACTTTAGTCGTTTGCTACTTTTGCAGCCGTATATACAGCGGGAACCAATTAAACTATGTTTCTAGCAGCTGAATGCACAGAGAGACAGTTGGTTTTGTTCTCGCCTATGCTCTGATCTGTCAGCATCCTTCTGCACTGTTATGCATGGATAGAGTAATAACCATGCTAGGGCCCTGCCAATATGAACTGTCTTCCAACTGTGCCCTACTGAGATATGAACTTGCCCTCATTGCTTGTTTCATACTTTTACTGCCCTGTGGGTCAGGCATCCCAATGAGTGAATCTCTCTGGCTCTGTTGTAGAGGCCCTGAAATGTGTTGCCAATGACAGAAGTACAAAGCTTGACCTTAGCCTTTCATTGTCAGCAGGATTCAGGCAGTCTGTGTGAATGTTAGGAAGTCTTTGGCACTCACCATTACTAAGTTACAGGGAAAAAAACAGATGCATTTTTTGAGTAGGTGAAATTTTCCTTGGGGAACCCATGAATTGTTTTCCAGCTGTGTCTGGGCTTATCTAGAATAGCTTCATGTACCTGCTGGGGGACATGTGTTAAGCTATAAATGTCCTACTGTGCCCTTCATGACACATTTTATGTTTAAACAGAGGCAAAATTTAGCAAGCAACTCCTCACTGCCTCATCCTCTGCTTACTTACAGTGGTTATGTTTAGTATGCTCACATCTATCGAGACATCTCCAGAGGCCTATACTCTTTCTGATTTACACATCTGTTAATGTAGCTAAGCTAATATGAAGTGGGAGCCTTATCTAAAATAGTACTGTAAATACAAGCTAGAGTTGGTCTAACATAATATATTAACATTTACATATAGTATCACTGTATTTTAATAAAAAGCACTTTAAGAATGCTGCTTCATCAGTCTTGAGAGTCAATTTTTCAAGTACCAACCTTGATTTTTGCATGATCTGTCAAGATAGAATTCAGATTACATACATATCAACATTTTTTTTCTCACTTTGACATAAAAAATATCATCTGTAGCTGTATGTATTTTTATCGACAGAGCATGAATATTCAAATAAGAGTAGAATAAATTATGATCTCTAGAATCAGATATCAGTGAGTGAAAATGGCTGCCTCACTTCAGACTGAAAAAGTTTCTAATTCTGCTTCCCACTGATCACTTGAAAAGCCTTATGTTAATGTATGACCATATTGAAAAAAATGTGCTGTGGAGTCTGCTGGACTACATGTCTATTATCCAGTTGTCTGTGATTGTAGGAAACAGGACGTGATGACCTTGTAGTTCTATGCTCTCATGAATGCACGTGACACAGAATCCAACTGACCTCCCTACAGGCTCTGGTGACATGTGGGAGTGCAGCAAATTAAAATGGAAGCAGATGGCAGAAAAGTCCCCTCTGTGTTTCCCCTTGTCTTTTCTTTCAGAGATGTTGCCTTAAGTCTTTGATCCAAACAGCCTGCTGAGGAAATATGTCTCTGAGCTATGATGAAACAACACTAGGAATGCTGTGTTCAATTCTGAGTACTCAATACTAAGTGGTTACACAGTGATGGGAAGAGATAGGCAACCTTCCTTTTTCCTTTGAGCACTCATTAGTCATGGTCTCTTGGGATTCTTTAGCTCTTTCAGGAGTAAACTTAATTCACGAAGAAGCTAGGGGGAGCTGGGCAGTTTGGTGCCAGACTGGAGGGCAACGCCTCTGAGAAATGGGAAATACTCTTTGACTTCCATTAGAAATTCTCCATTGTTAATTTTGGGCTTGCTTCTGCTGGCTGGCCACTACCACTAACTGTTTGCATGACCTGGGGTATGTGCTTTCTATCTATTTACCTACCTACCTACCTACTTACCTACCTACCTACCTGTTTGTTTGTTTCTTTGCTTGCAATGGAACAGCCCAGGCTGCATGGATGTCTAAGCTTTATTTTCTGGGTTTCCTGTTTAGATTGTGTGACCCTAAGTCCATGAGCTCTCTAGCTCCCTATATTTGTTGTGTTTGGATTTTTAAAACTGAAGTTCTCACTTCATTTTGGAGGCTTGTTTCTAGGGCCAATTTTGACATTTGATGTGGATCATACGCACTGCACCTTGTATTGCTAATAGGGTGGGGAATCCTGGGCCCTGTAGCCACAGTGAAGCTCCCTGAGAAATTCACTCATGGGTGTCTCAAAAGCAGTTTTCCCAGTTCTGTGATACTTACAAGCAGTCTAAAAAGTCTCCGTGTAGAATGAGATGCCATGCTGGGTTTGTTTAGTATCTCTGGACTTCAGTTATGTTGAGTGTCCCATGACGCTGTGGGGTCACAGCAAATGTTGTACTACTCCTAGGCAAAGGCACCCAGACTTTATTCAGCAGTGGTTGTACATGGTTCTTAAAACACCAAGCTCACTTTTATATATTCACTGAGCAGAGACATAGTAATCACTGCATTATATTAGCGTCTGTATATCTGACACACCCAGTGATTTGTTTGCAGACTTTCCCACACCCTCAGAGTTGTCACTTCTTAGTTTGGGTCATTTTTACCATGGCTGTGTCAGATGTCATTTTCCCTCCAGATATTTTTGGGTGTAGCTGGTTGCAGCAGGGAGTGAGGACAACAGAAGTTTGCCTTTTGCAGCTCACCTGAGTTGCGTCATTAGAGAACATTAAAACATTCAGGCAGTTGACTAGGTGGTCTTGTAGGTACCTTCCAGCAGAACTTTTCTTTTCCTTTCTTTTCTTTTCTTTTCTTTTTTCTCTTCTCTTCTCTTCTCTTCTCCTCTCCTCTCCTCTCCTCTCCTCTCCTCTCCTCTCCTCTCCTCTCCTCTCCTCTCCTCTCCTCTCCTCTCCTCTCCTCTCCTCTCCTCTCCTCTCCTCTCCTCTCCTCTCCTCTCCTCTCCTCTCCTCTCCTCTCCTCTCCTCTCCTCTCCTCTCCTCTCCTCTCCTCTCCTCTCCTCTCCTCTCCTCTCCTCTCCTCTCCTCTCCTCTCCTCTCCTCTCCTCTCCTCTCCTCTCCTCTCCTCTCCTCTCCTCTCCTCTCCTCTCCTCTCCTCTCCTCTCCTCTCCTCTCCTCTCCTCTCCTCTCCTCTCCTCTCCCCTCCTCTCCTCTCCTCTCCTTTTTTTCCTATTTCTGTTTCTGTTATTTCTATTTCTATTTCCATTCCATTTCTGTTTATGTTTATGTTTGGTTTTTTGTTTGGTTTGGTTTGCCTTTTTTTTTTTTTTTTACTATGTACCTTCTATCCATATGGTTACAGTTGTTCTTTCTTTTCACACTCATTTCTTTACCTAACAAAGGAACGTGATAGTCCTAAGAATCTAAAATGGGCCTAACTAGATCTCACCATACTGAACCACAAGGCCAGCACAGGCATTTCATTTTCTTATTGCCATTTGGTATCAGTAGGATGATTTTTTAATGCTTCTGTTTCATTGAGCCTGATGTTTTGAAAAGTTTGTGCAGTTCTGTTTATTAGTATTTTATGATTTTTTTTTTACCTTGCTTGAACTGTGTCAGCTATTGGAGGTCCTCTGCTGTAAAATGTGTCAGAGCTGCCTCAGTGGCCCCTGGTCCTGCCTGCTTTGCTAATCGTGCTGAGCCAAGTAGTATCTACTGGATATGCAAGCATGGAAGCTATGCTGCTGCTTTAGCCAATAATTATAGATTGCAGACTTCACAGGTTCCAAAAGCTAAGCAACCTCAACATTGCTTAATACTTGGATAGGATACTGAAGTCTATATGAAGCAGTGCTGATCATTGAGAGGCAGGTATAAATTTTGATTTGGGTCAAGACCGAAATCTGAGGAATTTGATGTAGAGGATATCAGAGTTTCTTGCCTGTGTTCAACAGTGCTTTTGGGTCCTAAACTAGTCATCTTTGAAGAAAGGCTTCAAGAGTTTAGACTATTAGGAAACGTAACTTACAGAATAAAGTAATAATTTTGGTCAGTACTTTACCTGGTTCAGTAAAATGTATAGTTCTCAGATACTTATAATTAGGAGCATTAAGAATGGGATACAGTCTAATATAGTTGTCTTTGATTTATAGTTTCTCTTCGTCTTCTGACTGCTTGTTTCTGACTCTCCACAGACCCTTAATAAACTGTCCTCTTCCAAAAATGTTAATATAGATGGTTCCTTGACCTCCACCCCTCTGTGTCTGGGAGTTGTGTTACACTGGACCAATTACAGGACCACATTTACAAAAATATTTGTTAGCTGTGGATGCTTCATTTTTTGTCTTCAAAATTTATATAATTTGTGATGTGACTCAAATCACCTCAGCTCTGGCACTTTGGCTTTGACCTGTAGGGCTTGATTTTTTTTCAGAACTGTTGAGCATGCACATCACCAGTTAACTTCAAAAGGAGTTATGGGTGCAGAGGCATTCAGTGGCTTGCCCAAGGTCACAGTGATGGTCAGGATCAGATCTCCACAGAGCAGTTTCTGGCTCCAAGTAAATAAACACATATGACAAACTGGTAGAAAATTCTGAGCTCTGCAGGGATCCTGTGTAGCTGCACCTCCAGAAATGTATCATCTTGTCTTTCTTAATAAGATTTAAACAGCTACATTTTCATAATAATAACAGCTATTGCCACCTGTGCAGCTACAGTAACTACCAGCGAGTAGGAACTATTGTCCACTACTGAAGTAATCTCTTCCATTGTAGTTATTGTTTTTAAAATATCACAGCTTGGAGATTGTTTGGAATGTCCCTTCTATGGTGGCTTGGCACTCACCTACCTGGTTGCAGAGTATGAGACAGTACATCTTGCTTTTCTTTCCTGAGGACTTACCATGACTATCTGTGCCAAAGAGGTGGGTGAACAGTGCAGAAAGCCCTGCTTTTTCATATACACTGCAGTAAATTTAAAGTTGCCTGGAAAACTCAACAGCTATAGAAAGCAGTGTGTTGGAGTGGTGCCACAGCCTCATCCTTCCTTTTAGTGTCAGCTGAATTGGCTAGGGAATTCTGGCTGCACCTTTTCACAAAAACAGTGATTTCCCTGAGCTCTCATTAGCACACTCCACTGATCAGGGTGCACCATGCTGTGCAAAACCTCCACATACTTCAGGAATAATGTAATCTAGGTTTTTGTCTGAGTTCTAAGCATGATTTGACTAATAGCGATTTAGAGCTGAAATAGAAGCAAGGCTGGAGAAGTGGGCTAAACATTCTTCTCATTTAGCTGAGTTGTCTAAACAGTGGCGACTAAGATGAGCTTATACAGAGCCTTCTAACACTGACTCTGAGTCAGGCATTATTATCCCTCTTTTCGAGAGTACAGAGTCAGAAACATGAATTGGCTTGCCCGTGCCCACACACAAATGCACAGCTAGTGTCAGCATTACAACCTGGTTACTCAGAAGCACACAGATGTGCAACAAGTACTGCACATTTTCCCACCCCTACTTGCTGTAAAGACTTCTTGCAAGGGATCAAGTGCATATTCTCTGCTCTCTTGCTGTCTTCCATGAGTATGACTGTTCTCTTTTGGTGTAATTTTCTTTTTGATATGAAGGTATTAATGAGTAAAGTAATGCTTTTCAGTGTGTACAGTTTCATGATCACTGTAAAAATATGGTTCCTTAAGTGTGAAAAAGTTTGTTCCTGTATAGCTTCCTGTTGTTGGCTCTTCTGGGTAAACCAGTACACACCAGTGGGAAGTGAGAGAGGACACATGAGGATTTCCAAAAGTGGCTGAAGGAAATTTTCCTGGCCCTAGCAAAGCACAACAATGAAAGTAAGAGGACAATCAATTTAAATGAAACCAATAAGTTCTAAAAGGTTTAGAAAACTTCAGGTTGATGCTGAGGTTGAGACTCAGGTTTCCTGTCTATTGATAATTTATGAATGCCTTTGCCTCTCCCTAGATGTTGGGCATAACTGTTTGTGTCAACTTCCCTACAGCCCAGAGCAGAATCTGCAGGCCCTTTCCCTTAAAGCCTTTGGAATTTACATAACCCTGCAATTGTAGCAATGCAAAATGTGGCTCTGGTTACAATAACAAGGGTTTAGGGAACGCAGGGAGAGATTGTAGCGGCAAAGGCATAAAAGCAAAACAAAACAAAACCCTACATGCTGTTTTAATTTTCAGCAGCCACGTGAGAACAGTCCAGCAGTTCCTGGCTATAAATAAATCTCTGCCGTCATAGGAAGGCAAAAAACAAAAGAGTTCACATTCCTTCCAAATTTTCTTAAGGTTATAAAAAATAAAGGAAAGGTAAATATTTCAAAAGCAGAGTGTGACTTTGCTGAGGAATGTCAAATTATTACTCAAGGGGGTTGATATTTGCATCAAGTGAAGAAATTTGGCATTAAACCTCTGTTTCCCTGCTCCGTCTCCACCACCTCTTTTGAGAAAACCACTTAGGACTGCATATGGATAATGTGCCAGGCAATGCTTCTTGAAGCCCCAGGGGTTCACTGCCCTAGTGTCAGCTGAGGCAGGAGCTTCCTTTGAGATGAATGAGGACTACACAGAAGCATGCCTGTTGCTTCTTGTCAGATGTTACATCCTAGTTCTATTATATGTTGTGTTAGGAAGATGGGGGCTAGATGTCAGGATTTTTCCACTTTCCCGGTAACTTGGGGTTAGGACTGTAACTTGCTTCTTTGAAGAGATGCAGAGGTAATGGGAATGCTCTTCATGCCTTTTCTCCAGGTTTGAGCTTTCATTTATCAAACACAACTTGAAGGACAGGCTGGATAGAAGGCTGTGTAAGGTGTCAAACATATGGGGTAGAATTGTGAGGAGTTTCATTGCACTGGCTCTCCTACAGAATAAAACGCTAAACCCATCACTTGCACGTAAGTGGTGAAATAAAGAGTATCTAAGTCTACAGCACATCTGCTTTCCAGAAACCATACCAATAGCAAAAGCTGAAAGAGGAAGCTTTCTGGAATATTACTTGTATTCCTGGAACAGCTTTGGGGAGTGGATTTGGCATCTAAAGACAAATTCTTTGCTGTAGCAAATGGGAAGGGAATAGTGACAAAGTTCTACTGGCACTGAAGCTGAAGAAAATGGAGGACTAACTTAATTATATGGATGTGGCAAAAAAACCCCCATTCTTAATTTAAGGTTTTTATATTCTTATGACTGGTCTTGTATGTGGAAAAATGTTGAAGTTAGTGAAGAATACTCAAAGAGTCAGTCCTTGAATGAAAAACTAGATTTAATGAGGCCAGAAGATCAAGTCCATAGCAATAGTTTTTTTTCTGAACTGTTTTCCTTTTTTCTAATCCCAAAATATAAGTGTTGTGAAATAGGTTTATCCTGCAAAATTTTGGGCATTGTTAAGTTTGGAAGTGTCGAAAGGTTATCTACCCTCCCTGGTTCTATCATGCACTGCTTTTATGCAAGACTCAGATCCCAGGTCTCCAGAACTCCTGGTATGTGGGAGGTTTGGACATTTCTGGGAGTCACCTTTCTGATCAGATCTGACTTCATCTCATTTGTGAACAAACCTTGCTGTACCTATTGCCTAACCTGAACTGAGCTGAGCAGTATCAGTATCTTCTCCCTCTGCCATCAGCAAGATGGGATGCTGTGGCACTTACAGTGCTGGGAGCAACAGAGGATTCTGAGTTCAAGAACAAACAGACAGAAGCTGGTGCAAATGTTTTAATAAGAAAGGAAAGCCAAGTGAGAGAAACACAGAAAATGTAGTACAATAGTACTACTGTGTACCAGCAAATAGTGTATATTCCTATCTGCACAACAAGGCCTACCTGAAGGCAGCAAAAAGGATTCATTATTGGCTCTATTTGACTCACTGGGAAATTAGGCAAGAGAAGGAACTAGGCTGCAATGTGAAAAGGCCAGGCACTAGGTTTCCTTACTTTTGAGGAGTACAGTCAACATGAATGTGTGTGCAGTTGATAAAAGACGTTGTGCAATGCAGTACCATTGTTTTTACTACTCTGTTTTACTGCACGGTTTTCCCTTTCAGTGTCACTTCTAGAGTCATAACTTCTCAAATTCACTACACAATTCAGCTCAAAACAGACAAATAGTAACACCAAGGCAAACTCTTCCTGCCCTTTCAAAAAATTATCCCCATGCAATTTTTTCAGCAGCATCAAAGAGATAAGGGGAGAAGTGGATAGAGAATCTTGACATCAGGCTACCTCCCCTTGCATTAAATCTAACCTCCTCCTTCAGATTTTCAGTCTCAAATGTCTCATTATAGATTGAGTGGCTTAAGAAAAAAGAAAATTTATGTATTTTTCCAGCTATCCAGATTAATTAGTAGAAATACCAGTGGCTGTACCACTGGCTGATAATGCAAACAGAGTATTTTGATTCTCTCTGTTAAAATGAGGAATGGGTTTTGTAGACCTATGAGACAAAGAGAGTGCATCAATGAATGAACACAGCTGTAAGGTGCTATAATTTTTTTTTTTTATTTCTGTGTGTTTTGGATGACCACATTATTCATAAGTGGTTGAGCCATGAGTGAGTGACTCAGCTCATCCAAGTAAAAAAGCCACATGCTTACTTGGTATCTTCAAAGGTTCTTATTTCTGCCACTTTACTTTGTTGATTCATGTATTTATTAATTTTTGCCTTGCTTTTTCTTCTTTTAGAGGACATCAGCTGTTGTGGAAACACTGTCATTAGTCAGGACAGGGTTTAGTTACATGACCACTATTGACATGACTAAAATGTGCACAGAAGGCTTTTGAAAAATGTATGAGGGTCACTTCATTGCCTAGTGAGATGCTGTGGCACGACAGATGCAGATGCAAATGCAGTATCGAACAGCTAGTGCTCCATACCAAAAGTAGTGCTATAGAAATAAGCAAGCCTGCTTGATAAGTAAAATTATTGTTATTACATGTGACTAAACAAAGATTTGGTCACCTGTTCGAATCCAGTTTCAGATGATCAAAATGAAAAATTGTTACAATTACAAGTGTCATAGGATAAGCTATCTTATGTGTAGACTCAGGGATGAGAAGATGTAACGCCATGTGAATTGCATGAGTAAGGATAGGTCTTCAGAGAATATAAGGACAGACTGAATCATGAGGTGGTAACATACAGAATGAATAGAGGTAGCCTTTAGCAGAGAGCCCTAGGGTAACCAGGACCGTGTGAGAGTTTCTCTCCATTAAGGAGATGGAAAGGTTTAGTTGAAACTTCTTTCTAGGAAGGTAAAGCTCTAAGTCTTAAAATGTGGCCTAATGTGTAGTCCCAGGCAGCAAGACTGGAAACTGGGAAAGAAATATCAACGCCAGCAAACTGGGAAGGAACTGCGATTTGCAGAGAAACTGATTGATTTAAGTTGACTCTGAACTGTGGTGTTTCTTTGAATGGGCACGAGGCCTCCCAGAATGGGATATCTTTGCGAGTGTTCCCTGGAAAGCATAGGAAAGACAAACTGCAGCAGAGGAAGAGCCTGATGTTACTGTCAAATGGTTCTCCAGTGTATGATAGCATCTGCTTGACACTACTTCATCACAGGGATGGACTATGAACCAGTTTAGAGCTTGTGGGTCAGGATTAGTGGGCAATACATCAAGAGCAATGCTTTGGTGGTTGTCTGTTATAGATCGCCTGATCAGAAGAATGAGTAAAGGAGACCTTCTTCAGGCAACTGGAAAAGCCTCATGACCACCTCAGTATCTGCTGTAAGGGCATCACAGCAAGGCACAAGAAATCCAGGTGGTTTCTGGAATGATGAGTTCCTAACACAGATAATGAAAAAGCTGAAGAGATGAGTTACTCTACTGGACCTGGTATTTACAAACGAGTAAGAATGGGTTGATGATGTGAAAGTCGAGGGTATCTTTGGCTGCAGTGACCATGGGATTGTAGAGTTCAGGATCCTGAGAGGAGGGAGCAAAACAAAAAGCAGGGTCACAACCTTGGACTTCAGGAGAGTAGACTATGGCCTGTTCAGAGACCTGCTTGAAAGAATCCCACAATACATGGCACTGGAGAGAAGAGAGGTCCATGAGAGGCAATTGATTTTCAAGGATCACCTGCTCCAAGCTCAAGAACGGTTCATCCTGATGAGTAAAAAATGAAACAAAGGTGTCAGGAGGCCTGTGCAGATAAGCAAGGAGCTCCTGACTAAACTCAAACATAAAAAGGAAATTTACAAGAAGTGGGAGTAGGGTCAGGTGACCTGGAAGGAATATAAGGACACTATCTGAATGTGTGGGGATGGGATAAGGAAAAGTAAGGCCTACCTGGAGTTGACTCTGCTAAGGGACATGAAGTGCAACAAAAAGGGTGTCTAAAGGGAGATCAGCTGCAAAAGAAAGATGATGGAAAAAGTAGACCCACTGCTGAATGGTCTAGGGGGCCTGGTGTCAAAGGGCACAGAAAAGGATGAGAATTTCAAGTCTTCTTCACTTGTGATCTTTTCTGGAAGTACTCACCTTCAGAAATCCCAGGCCTCTGAGACCAGCGGCAAAGTATGGAGCAAGAAAGACTTACCCTTTATGGATGAGGGTTTGATTAGGGAATATTTAAATAAACTGAACAAATAAACAAGTCAGTCCCTGGAACCTGATGGGATATACCCACAAATGCTGAGGGAGCTGTCTAATGTCATTGTGAAGCCACTTTTGATTAGCTTTGGAAGGCCATGGCCACTGAGGGGGGTTCCTGAGGACTGGAAGAAAACAACTGTCACTTTTATCTTCAAGAGGGACAGGAAAAAGGATCTGGAACACTACAGAGTGGACAGCCTCATCTCACATCTATAAGGAGAAATCATGCCTGACTATCCTAATAGCCTTCTATGATGAGACAACTGGCTGGGTAGCTATGGGGAGAGCTGTAGGTGCTGTTTATACTTTAGTAAGGCTTTTGACACTTTCATGCAATGTCCTCATTGACAAACTGGTGAAGTGTGAGCTAGATAAGTGAACAGTGACATGGCTTAGTAGCTGGCTGAGCTGCTGAGCTGAAAAGGTTGTAGTCGGCAGCAAACAGATCACGTGTGAACCACACAAATGGTGTATCCCAGATTCAGTGCTGGGATCCGAAACTGTTTAACATCTTCATTAATGGCCTGGATGATGGCACCAAGCGCACCCTCAGCAAGTTTGCAGATAACATAAAAATGGGAAGGCCAGAGTCATAGACCAGATGGTCATGCTGCTGTTTGGAGGCACCTCAGTAGGGATCTTATAAAATTCAACAGAAGGAAATGCTAAGTCTTGTTTCTAGGGAGGAATAACCACATGCACCAGTACAGGCTGGGGCCAACCAGCTGGAACGCAGCTTTGTGAAAAAAGACCTGACGTCCTGGTAGACCACAAGTGGGACATGGCTCTGAAATGTACCCCTGAGGCAAAGAAGGCCAAGAGCCTCTGAACTGTACTAGGAAAAGCATTGCAAGCAAATAAAGAAAAGTGATCCTTCCTCTGTGCTCAGCATTGGTGGGACACATCTGGAGTGCTGTGTCCTGTTCTGGGGTTCCCCAGTACAAGAGAGAGATGGACATTTTGGAGACAGTTCAACCTTTAAAGGATCACAAAGATGGTTAAAGAGCTGGCACATCTGACGTGAGGAGAGACTGAAAGACCTGGGACTGTTTATTCTGGAGAAGAGAAGGCATGAAGGGATCTTTTCAGTATTTATAGATAAATACCTGATGGTGAGAGGAGTAAAGAAAACGGAGCCAGATGATTCTCAGTGGTGCCCAGAAGTGGGAGAGAGTTTATGGGCACAAACTGAAATACAGGAAATTCCATTTAAACATAAGAAAAAACTTTTTTAGTGTGAGCATGATCAAATACTGGAACAGGTTGCTTAGAGAGGTTGTGGAGGCTTTACGTATAGAGATACTCGAAACCTTACCAGGCAGGGCCCCAGGCAACTCCTTTGAGCAGCGGGTTTGGAGCAAATGACTGCCAGAGGTCTCTTCCAACCTCAACTGCTCTGTGCTCTGTGATACCTTAATCTGTTTTTTTTTTTCTTATAACTGAGTCAAAACAGCTCAAGAATTGTAAACACAACTGGCACTTTCTATTTTGGGCCAAGTACTGTGCTATCCCACACCATCTTAAAATAAATTATGCCAGGAGAAAAATCAGGAATTGTGGTAAAAGGTTTTTGGGGAGTGATAGAATTGCTTCTTGTGATATATATGTTTTTTGAGGCTGGCTAGAGGACTTCACTCTAATGTTTCTAATGTGATATCACTAGTATCAAATCCTTACAGAGAAGAAAAAAAAAAAAGAGGCAGTGTTGATAGACCTGTGTTAAAGTTGGTATTGTTACTTCAGTGGAAAATTAGGTTAATGAAGGGAAAACAAGGCCCTGTGTTTCTATTATCCCCAAAAGACTACAGTTTCTATGAATAATCTTAAGGCACTCATGGAGGAATTGACAATTTTACTGATGTTTCTCTTAAAACAGCTTAGTTAAATGCCATGGGAAGCAAACAAGGAAAAGGTCGCTTTAATGGTATTTCCTAAAATGACAGTACAGCAACATTTGTGGAATGTCCTGAAGCACAATCATTTGGCTTTAATAAAAAATAACAAAAAAAATCCAACTACAAGAAAATTAGCTGAATGATAAAAGTAAATAAGTCCTAACAGATTTCCTCCTAAATCCTTGAAGTCATCTCTCTAGAGCAGCTGATACAAAGAAGCTAAAGCCATTAGTTTTGTATCAGCTGAAAACCATATTTGCGTATGTTAATCATACTCTGGGCAGACAGATTTGTTTCTTTTTCTCTATCGGTGATAATTTATAATCCCTATACTCAAAGTGTAGAGTAACCAATCAACAATTTGTCTACAATGCATATGCAACCAGTGTTGAAGATATAATGGTAGATGTGAGATACCCTTACTGGGTTTGATTCTAGAGTGTATTAAGAGCACTGTTGACTGCTTCAGTAAAGAAGTTTTTAAGTGTTCTTGCCTTTACATGCCCGAATAATACCTACTGCCTGCACCTTCTCTTGCTAGTATCCAGCATGTGCTTCAAATCATTCTGGTTTAAGACAAAGTAATTTCATCAAAACACTGGAAGACTAGCCCTGTACAGAAGTTAACAGAGACCATACAGGAACCTCTGTACATATTTGTTCTGCAATTCCTTTTGAAAGTGATAAAACATTGGAGATGCCTTTTATATTGATAGAAAGCTAAAAGGAACTATTTATTTGCAATTGTTTCTCCAGAAGACCATCTCTACAGTCAAAACAGCTGTACTAACTCTTCTGAAGGTGGTCTCTTCCTACACAATGAGGACCTGAACTGAACAGAGACCTACACAGAGAGAGAAGAACAAATTGAAACTACACAGATCATCCAGGTTAGTTCTGATTTGCTTGTGGGGAATGGGAGAGGAACAGAACACTAGGGAATAGGATTTTAGTTATCACTCTTGTCTCTTAAAATTGTGTGATGTTACTTACTTTCACCAGGCAAGAGGAATCTTCCAAGTATTGCAAGGTGGTTTGCAACTTTAGAGCAAGGTCATAGCAAACAGGGCCTCGCTGTCCCCAATTACAGACAAACCAGGTGTGTTTAGAAGCAACATATGTCCTAATGGCATAAAAATTGTAACCTCCTACCCCATCTGTTCTCTTTACCCTGTCACCATTTCAACAGAACGGAACTTGTATCCAGGCTGTGCTACAAGTGTTAGTCACACTCTTAGTCTGAGACCCAGCTTATTAACTGGGTTTTGATTACAATCATAGCCTAAACTGGAGGCATTTCTTGTAAGTTAGTAAATACACTTATTGGAAATGATTTATTGTAATTAAGGTTGTGATCAGTGGTGCAGAATCTAGTTGGAGGCCTGTAACTAGTGGTGTTCTCCAGGGGTTGGTACTGGATCCAGTCTTGTTTAACATCTTCATCAATGACCTGGATGTAGGGGTAGCATCCACCCTCAGCAAGTTTGCTGATGATACAAAGCTGGGAGAAGTGGCTAACACACCAGAAGGCTGTGCTGCCATTCAACGAGACCTGGGCACACTGCAGAGTTCGGCAGAAAGGAACCTGATGAGGTCAACAAGAGCAAGTGCAGAGTCCACCTGGGGAGGAATAACCACATGCATCAGTACAGGTTGGGGGCTGACCTGCTGGAGAGGAGCTCTGAGGAAAAGGACCTGGGTGTCCTGGTG
>NW_010316917.1:70709-90697 GCF_000700745.2 Antrostomus carolinensis | reverse complement strand
GAATGCCAACAGTATCCTGGGGTGCATTAAAAAGAGCGTGACCAGCAGGTCAAGAGAGGTTCTCCTCCCCCTCTATTCTGCCCTGGTGAGGCCACATCTGGAGTACTGTGTCCAGTTCTGGGCTCTTCAGTTCAAGAGGGACAGGGATCTTCTAGAGAGCGTCCAGCAGAGGCCACAAAGATGATTAGGAGACTGGAGCATGTGCTGTACGAGGAAAGGCTGAGAGAGTTCGGACTCTTCAGCCTGCAGAAGAGAAGACTGAGAGTGGATCTTATCAATGGCTATAAATACCTGAAGTGTGGGGACCAAATGGATGGGGCCGGGCTCTTTTTGGTGGTGGCTGGTGACAGGACAAGGGGCAATGGGCAAAAACTGGAACGCCGGAAGTTCCAGACAAACTTAAGGAAAAGTTTCTTTACTGTGGGGGTGACAGAGCACTGGAATAAGCTGCCCAGGGAGGTTGTGAAGTCTCCATCTCTGGAGATGTTAAAAACCTGCCTGGATGCTTTCCTGTATAACCTGGTGTAAGGAACCTGCTTTGGCAGGGGGCTTGGACTAGATGATCTCCTGAAGTCCCTTCCAACCCCTACCATTCTGTGATTCTGTAATGTTCTTGATTTTATGCTCTCTTTTCCTCTTTCTTTCTTTATTCTGTCCTCCATTCTTCCAAAGCAGCCAGCAATTAGAAGAAAACTTAGTGTCAGCATCTTCCTCCTTGGTGCAATTTAGAATCCTTCAGGGCTTTAGTTTATTAAGAAGAGCTTGTGCATTCAATTTGTGCATGAAGCCTAATTACACCTAATATCTCACATTTTCAGTGTCCTTTCTATTTCTCTCATAGTGCTTGCAGCAATCACTTACGGAGACAAAATAGTGTGAAACCTTTTCTTCCCATGGTATTCCCACTTTACGGGATCCAAAATGCTGTGAAATCACGTGACACAGTTCCCTGCTGCCATGCACTCTGGAGCAGTGTTTACATGAGTGCAATGTGAATGTATCATGCAGCTTAGTTAAGATGATTCATGCTTCACGCTGATGTAAATGAATGCACCAAGCAGCAGAGCAGTGGTGAATCAGTTGTCAGGGCTCAAGCTCAGTCATACTTCTGCTGAAATGAGCAGTAAGTTTCCTGTAGTTGTCTCTATAGGCGTGATCCTGCCCCTCTGTCAGTATCCTAAATACTTCCCACAGCTGTTAGAACCTCACAGACAGCCAATACAAAAAATGCAAATGCTAAACTTCAGATTCTGTTGTGTGAAACAAAGTATAATGTTTTGCTCACAGCTCCAGTTCTCTAGCTGTGTGTGAATACGTATTCAAGAGGAACACATATACTCCCAGTAATTTTGAAACATTACCATTTTATTTCTTTGAAGTCTTCAGGAAAACTGACTAATTCATTCTCGATTAACTACGTCCCTCAAGGTGATCAGTTTCTTCTCTGGTGTCTGCAGTGGTTCAGGAGCAAACAATTATTTTAGAAGTCCAGTCTCTGTGCATGAACGTCTTGCATAGAATCAGGGTCACTACTTAGTTAAGTATGTGCTGTTCTCTTGGCATACGCCAAGTCTGCTTCTGGCTCAAACTACCAGGGCGGAATCAAACCTTGCAGAATCCGGGTGTGCCCCTCTTCATATTCTAGTCAACTGCTTCACAGAGAGGGGAATGTATTTTTTTACCTCCAGAGCAACTCAGTCTTTCTGGTAATCACACCTGTACTGCTTAGCACCTTTCTGAAGCATGGGTGCTCTGCATTCCCAGTGAACAGAACCATCTTTCCAAGTATAACAAAGACAGCTTAGACTTTTCTTTTCCCCTGTCCTCACCTTCCCAGTCAAGCAGATTTCCCAGAGAGCAATTCAGCATCCTTTGCCTAAGAAGTAAGGAACCACCTTTCCGTAGGAACTTTGTCCCATTTCCAGGACTCTAAGCATACAGGAATTCCTGTAAAGAAAGACGAGTATTCTCCAGGAAAGTGTGTGTCACAAAATAGGACAGATTGTGTGTGATGGAAGTTATGTCCGGGAAAATTCAGGGTGGGTTAGCAGTGGTGTAAGGGAAGTAAAAAAAACCCCAAAACAAAAAAAAACCTCACCAAAAAACCCTAAAGCAAAACAACAAAACACCAAAGCCCCAAAAGCCAGAATAAAGAGCTTAGCCATCAAGTACTGAGACCAAATTTCATTTACAATTAATTGCTGTAATAAGGACAGCTGCCTTCCTAATTGATTTCAGCTTCTTACTAAGGGATCAGTGCTGCTAATTAGTTTGCATGTAAACTTCAGAGGACATGAATAATCAGAGTTTAGCAAACCACACCAACAGTAACAAATCCTTCTGGCTCTTCTGCAAAGGATGCATGGTAAGTAAATATTGTCCCCTGCCCAGCACCACAGATGCAGCCAGGACTTGTTGCTTCAGTTAGTTTTTTCCACTGAGATACTACAAAGCACTCAGAAGCATGCAGAACTGGCAACCTTGAAGTCACTTTTGAAGGAAGGGAATTTCCTAGGTAGAATAGGAGCAGTGTGGTAGCTCTGTTATCACAGAGTACTGTACTGTTATACACAAGTACTGTAAGGAAGAGATCATTTAGCTGGAGCTCCCTGTGTGCTAAGCAGCTGTTTCAGGATCCATGAGTAGCCAAGTATCATTTACAGAATCCCAAGGCTGTTCTAAGTTGACATCAGAGTCTTAACATACCTTGATCACCTTGTAGACCACAGAGTTGCAAGGGCAATTTAAAAACTGACATTACTTCATCACTCTGGTTTTGTGCTAACCAGAAGTCAACCAGTGTTGGCCCAGACCCTGTATCAGAATAAGAAGTGGAAATAACCTTTCCCTTTGCCTTTTCCTTTCCTTCTTTCTGTTCATTTGTATTAACATTGCTTTGATTTTCCTGGAAGTCACTGTGTTCTGTGTGTTCATAGCTAGAAGACATTATTTCTGACTGTATTAATGCCCTATTCTTGGCTGGAACAAGACATCTTGGTCTAGATGATTGATAGTTAAATGATGGTCAATACAATCAGGCATTCCCTAAACACTTCCTAAAAAGTTAAAAAAGCCCATGTGCCCCTCCCCACCATGCAGCTAAACAAATCCATGCAAATAAATCAAGGAAATAAAAGAAGAAAACAAAAAACAACACAACCCAGACCATTCAGAGCCTAGACTAATTTTAACTAATTTTTAAATTATTACCAAAAGCTTATGTTGCAGTGTAGCCCAAGGTGCTCTTTGGATTTTTTTCAAAAAGGCAAACAAAATACTTCAAATGAAAAATGTTGAGGAACGTTAACACAGACTTTTGTTGGAACAGCTGCCTAGGAACAAGATCACTCCAGCCCTCCTTAGTTCAGATCTTTAGTACATCTAGCTAACAACATGTGATTATTAATGTTTGTGATACAGATCACCTGTCTGTATAGTGCACCTTTCTGTAAGGTGACCGTTTGCTAGAATATAGATTTAAAAAAGAAAATAAAAAACTGGAAGATGACAAAATATATACGGAATAGAAGGATGCATTTGAAAATGATGGTGAAAGTGAAGGAAGACTCCATTTTACAAATCAGTGCTCTCTATTTTGCTAACTGAAAAGCAGAAAGAAACTGAAAGGATCAGGATCTGAAGTTCATCTGAATTGTTTGGTTGGTTTGTTTGTTTGTTTTATAAGACTCTGGTCTGTTATGCCTGAGAAAGTATCGTGAATAGGTTCAAAAGGGTCATAAGGTGTTGGGTGTGAACACAACCCAAGTTTCTTCAAGGTAAGTAAATGAAGTCAGGGTGAAGTTGCTGGCTACCAATGTTTACAGTAGCCAGGGACTGCTAACTACCTTTAATTGTTGGCAGATGATCAATGTTTTGGTGTCAGGAAATTTAATCTAAATCTGTCTGATTCTGTCTTCCTTGCCTTCAGGGATTTGAGTTGGACTGTTACCTGAAAACAGAGCTGCGCTTTCAAAATGTTTGAGAAACACCAAGCAAAACTAAAGGGAGCAATGAGACAATTCCTGTAAAATTTCTTTTTTTTTTTTCTTTTTTTTCCTTCAGTTGGAATATGTCTCTGCTTTTTCCATATCTGTTATCTGAATTGCAGCAAATACAGATGGCTTTTCTTTCAGGCTTGCATGTGCCTTTATCAGCAAACAACTTGTGCAGACCATTCACTGAATCTTAACCAATAGAGGAGAAAGAGTTATAATGGGCTTGAAAAGCCAATGAAGGAGATGAGCTGTGAACAGGAAAACTACAGGAAAAATACAGGGAAAGGGTGAAATTGAAATGTGCCATCTTCAGAAAGGTCCAAACCAACATCTTAC
Source organism: Antrostomus carolinensis (assembly GCF_000700745.2). NCBI lineage: Eukaryota > Metazoa > Chordata > Aves > Caprimulgiformes > Caprimulgidae > Antrostomus > Antrostomus carolinensis. Next base: position 86,366 of record NW_010316917.1, on the reverse strand, counting down.
ATCTTATTGCACTGGATACAGATTTGAATGTAGTTGTAGTTCTAGTTGATCTAAATTCTGTGGTGTGGACCATTTTTTCATATGGAAAACAAATCTTTTTATTTAACAACAATTGGTAGCAGTAGTTTGATAGCTACTACATCGATTTGTCAAGGAACATTATCTTCATGTTGGAGGCCATAACTTTCATTAGCTGTGCTACTCCTAGAGATCTGATAAGGCTTAGGTTCTAGGAACCACTTTATTTACTTTTAACCATTTTTTTTTTTCAACTGAGAAAATAAAGTCACTAAAAAGAAATGTTTGTTCTGGGTTCGTAGCAGCAGCTAACTAAAACATATTTTTCCACGGTGTCAGGAATGCTGCAGAAGAAAAAGTACACCAAAATCAGGTGCAAGCTAACCTTAATAGTAATAGGTTCTGTTGCAGTTTCACTCAAACATCTGCATGCATGCACAGGTGTAAATGCACACATGCAAACACAGCTATGTACCCACATTATGATTCATCAAGTGGAAAACAATCTTGTGCCATTATTAGTTTTAATTTTTAATTAATATTTAACATTATTTCAGATGAGCATTGTCCAAATCTGAACTTTTTTAAAGTTCAAAGCAATTTCTCAAACTGCCATATTAACATGTTAAAGATATGAGTTAGAATTTGAAAGTTTTAATATATCTCTGAATTAGAGCAAAGTTCCATCCTTATTTATCAGAGTGGGAGTGGAATCCAGCCCCTAGATCCAATGGTGTGGCTTGAGCTCAAAGATAAAAATAATTGTAGAAGAACTTCAGAAGAATTACATTAATTAAAAGAACGCATATGCATGTCTCTTCTGTATTGACTATAAATGCCTCATTTCAGCCTCTCAGTGACAAGGGACAGAATTTCTTGTGGCTCTTTTGATAAGTAAGGATCGTGATGGTTCCATCACTGTGTTGCATTCAGTGTATAGTAATAATACTGCTCTGCATGTCACCTCAAGGAATGCTCAAAACATGGTGTGGTATTTTGGAGACTGGGAGACATGCAGAAACAATCTCTGTAGGGAGGGCACAAAGGTCTTGCTAGTTCTATAGCCTGTGGTGACTGAGCAGAAGTCTTTGACCCTATGGTTGCACTGGGTGGTAGTGTCAGGCAAGGCATGCAGCCGGGCTCACAGAGCCATGGTGTTTAATCTCATTGTCAGATGGAGCAGGCAGCCTGGCACTGGGTCTCCTCTCACAATGGGTGCTTTTGTTTTTAGATTAATAAACCCATGTTCTTTTGTTTTGACAAGGGATCTAACAAACAGTTTGTGTCTCCAGAGGTGGAGAAACATCTCACAGAAGCTTTTGCTTCTGCATTCTATAAGGAATCTGGTTTTGAGCTGCAAATAATCTATTTGGTTTTGTATATCCTTTTTCCATTGTCTTTTCACTCATTATTGTTAACGGCCATTATACATAGATAATACTATAACCTTTTGGTTTTAACCTTGGTCATCAGAGTCTAAAAATGCTTGTAGAAGTAGGCAGGTGATTTCTTTAATGGTCTTACTCCTAAATTCAGAAAGAGCTGCCTATGTAAGTATGTTTGTGCTGTCTTGGGATGTAGACCCTACGTGATACATTGTTCAGAAAGAGAAACATACCTTTTTTCTTTCTTGGTACTTCGGGATGACATCTGGTGTTGGTGTCCCCTATAAGCTAAGACACCAAAAGAGCTCCTATTAAATGTCACTTCTTGTGCAAGGGGATGGCTCTCAGAATCAAACATTTTTTTCGGAAACTGCAACATTTTCCAGTTTCACTGCAGTATCTGTAGTTCAGTATTTAATAATAAAAAGCTGCCTTCTCTGGCATCTTTCATCCTAGGCTGTTACTAATAGAAGTATTGGATTATATAACAGCAGAGTTTGATGTACTTTTTGTTACTGGGGAAACAGAGTCGCGGAAAGAATAAGTGATTTATCTAGTTTCATTTACTGCTCACTAAATATCGAGTCATGCAGCAGAATTTTAATTCTGTGTCCTTTATTTTATTTAATATACCACACATTTCTCCTACAGCCAGTAATAGAAACCGGGAGTTGTTCTGTAACCATTAGGCAATGCTCTGTCAATGGAACATCCAGATGCTGCAGTGAAGGCGCGGGGCAGCTTTCACATGGGATTATGAGGAGTATAAGGAACAACATATGTAAGGAAAAGCAGATATTCTTTTTCTGTCTTAACATTTGTGGTGGTTAGATCATTCTAGTCCAGTGGCACAAACCTGTTTCCTGCTGGGCACTTTCTGGTTTTGCACATTCTTGTTGTACATGTGCAGAGTAATGGAGCATCGCTTTAGCTCCCCCCCAAGCCCCGGTTTCTCTCTAGTGTGGTGTCTTTCCCATTCAAATCCCCATCCACTGCAACATCTTACCCTGTTGTCTTGTAGACAGACTCTGCCTGTTTTGAACATATCAGAATAGCCTTAGCTGAGGCATCAAATGGATGACCAGCTTTGTCTTAAAGAAGATGAGTGTTTTGTTAACTTTTAACTAATTAACAAGACAAGGGCCGTTATCTTGGCTACACTATATCATAAGAAATGGTACAGTGTGCTAAGGTGAGAGGGGAGATAATATTGGTAATGTGAACTTACTTAACCCTTGTCCCTTGGCTTGCAGGTTAGTTTCTAGGGCTGGGTGCAGGTCTCTGTCTCCAGAACCTTGTCTGGAGGAAGGAGAGGGAAATGAGAGAAGGAATTGTTTAATCCTTCCCACCTCTCCTTTCAGCTCTTCTTTCCTCTTCCAGTGGGAAACTGAGATGATAGAGGGGAGAAGGTGAGACCAAGACAGTTAGGTGGAGCTTGCAAGGTGGAGATCAGCTGCAGAAGTACCTGGCATGCCAAAAGGGAAAACAGGGAGTAAAGGGACAGGGACTTGGAGGATGAGGTGAAAAAGTAGTAGGCAGAGATGTGAGTGAAAAGTGAGGATGAATATACCAATGGAAATGTGTGAATGGATGGGAGGACTGATGGAATTATAAGATCTCTTTTACCATGTATCACATGTAGTTTGCACGTGTAAATCATATAAAACTTACCCAAGGTTTATGCTGAGAAAGGCAGGAGCATAGTACAGCTCATGCTAGAGGAACGCTGATGAGTCCCCGAGGTTGAATACAAGGCTAATAAACGCTGAAGACTGTAATTTAGTAATGTGGCTAAGTAGCTACTTTGCTTACATGGTAGAAGGTATACATGCCAGTCCTTAGCGGATACCTACTGAGCCTGTTTGTGAAGGGCCATTAGCTTTAGCAGGGCTGGAATCACCTTTTGATTTGTACCCGTCCTTTTACCATAGGACCAAAGAAAGAGAAACAGCACATTGGTTTGCTAGCAGTTTGTAGCTGTTCTGTGCTTATTGTGCATTGGTGTGTGTGCAGGCAGAGAGGACAGGACAGTGGTGACCTGGTCTCCTATTGTTTGACTTGGCCTGCCAGTTTGAAGGTAGTATTTTTCCCCTGTAACTTGTTTTCTCTGGTTGTGCCATTAAATATATACATATTTGTGTATATATGACTGCCTTGTGATATGTGTTGATTGGTGTTGTCATCATGAGAGTTCAGTTATTGTAATGAAAACAAATGACTTACATGTACAGAGAGCAAACCATACATTCCCATGAGTTACAAAAAAGAGAGAGATTTTCCAGATGGTGTTACTATCTCTGAATTTCAGCGTTACTGTTTAGCAGAGAGTTGTGGTTTCTTCCACTGCAGACAGCAACACACACGAGGCAGACAACTCCCCCATATTAATCTAGCTATTAATATCAGATCTAGTTGGAAGTGAAGTCAGAAAACATGCTAGAAACAGTGGTTGACATGAGATTAAGGCTATCTGGAGAATGACTGAAGAGGAAAAAGTGGGAAATGAGGGCTTTTTATTGGTTAAGCCATATCCTCTCCATAGGGAATTTATTCCACAGGGAATAAAGTCTCCTAAAGTCAAAACGGCCCGAGTTGCCGGGGGTTATCCCTGACCCTACTGCCGGGCTCGTGTGCGGGGGCTGGAGCGGAGCGCGGGGCTCGGCCGCTCGGGCTCCTCCTTCGCCCCGCGGTAATTCCCACCTACCTTGCGGGGGGTGTGAAGGAAGCAAAAATAAAAACCCGCGGCACCAGCAAGCCTCGAATGAAAGCTGGCTACAAGACTCGTTCTTGTGCCCAAGGCACATAGGGAACCGTCTCGTATCGCGATGGTTATCGGGCGGGTTGGGGGCGGGGAGCCCACCCCTCCCGCCGCTCCGGCTCCAGGCGCCGCCCCGGGCAGCCCCGGTAGCTCCCGGTTAGCGTTCCCGCCTGCCAGGCCGGAGCTTGTCCCTTTAAGAGAGTGCAGCACAGTAGCAGGGGCCGGCCCTGCCTCCCGAAGCCTGCAACGCCGGAGCGGGGCTGGGGAATGGGAAGCAGTTCCTGAGCTGGGTCCGAGCGGGCGCACGCAGCTGCAGCAGCCGCCGCTACCGACCCACCGCCACCACCAACCCACCGACACTGCCACCAACCCGCCCCCCTCCAGCTCCGCTCCAGCTCCAGTCGCTCGGCAGCATCCAGCGTGGGGATCATCGCTGTGCCTGCCTCCCTGACACGGCGGGGACGTTCCTGAGCACTGAGCTCAGCTGCTGTAAAAAGCAAGTAGGAAAATATACAGCTGGATAAAATTGGTAAGTCAAACTAAAGTCGCATCCTCCTCCTTGGGCTGCAGTTTTCCAGTCTTTTAATTAGTAATGTTTTCTTGCAGGCCGTTTTGGTAATTGTCTTCTAAGCAGAGCAGCTGGGAAAACACGGAGGCAAAATAAAAGTGTAAAAAAAACTTTGAGGATTTGTCAGTGTTTGTGCTCCTATTTTGAAATCCTCTTTCCATATTGACGCTTTGCTGCAGGAGTGGGGAAGGGGAAAGGGAAGCCAGCAAGTGCTTTTATATGGGGAGGGGGAGAGAAAGCTGATAAGAATTGTAATTGGCTTTTCTCGCGGGGATGATTAAAGAGGGAGATTTGAAAAAAAGTTTCGAGAAGGTTGAAAGTGACTTGTCATTTACTTTTCTAGAGTAAAACCAAATCTCGTGTTAAACAGTTTTAAAACGCATTGGGATGTGTGCAGGAGGAATAAGAATCTTTTTTAAAGTGTGTTATCAGTGGAAATCTGGATGCCAAAGTATTGCCGAGCAAATGTTGTCTGTGTTTGTTTAAATTTAACTAAATACATTGGCAGCTCTGGAAGAGCAGAGACATTAAATGCCATTTCCTCTGCATCGGGCAGAGGGCGCTGCTGCTGCATCTGGCATAACCCTCCCCGAAACAGGGAGTTGGTAAGAATTCACGTGAAAAATCGAGTTAGAGGTAAGACGTTTTAAACAATTCAGACAGAAATTGTTCACACATGCAGAAGGCTACAGTATATAGCATCCAGTTAGAGCAGTCAGTGTTTAAAATTTTTCTTCCCTTAAGTTGTGGGGGTTGTTTGTTTGTTAAGTGATGATCTGAATATAAAGAAAAACATAAATTCTGTTGGTCAACTCCAGAAATTACAGCCTGGTTATGATCCTGTCATCGTTTCTGGAATGTATTGTGGAGTCAGCCTGGATCAAGAAGGGGAGGGAAAGTGTGGAATCTCTTGACAGAAACTTTACTTCAGTAATGGTGTGGGAGATGAAGAACTCTCATTCAATGTTGATCAAGTTGCAGGCTGGAGTTAGACATCTGATATGGGAATGTATCCTTTGTATCCAGCACAGATGTATTGCAGAGGCTGGAGATCTATAAGCTGAATCATAAGACCTGTAAACCCTAATGACTGAACCACATATTATCAAGTAGTTTAGGGAAAGGAGGAGGGATATGTTCAGGCAGGCATGCAGCTTTCTTCATAGAAATCCCAATACCACTACTGATATAAGATACTGATAATTGTGCCATGTTCCACCCACATGTAACAAAGAGTTAGAGAATACAGTAATAGACTTCTTACCTCTGTGTGTGTATACTTGCTTATGCATACCCTGGTGTGTATAATAATATTATGCTGTTTTGTGGAATAGGAATTCAGGTCTCCTTGAATCAAAGGCTTTAAAAGGAATTAAGGCATTCTTTTAACTAGTGAAGTTCTAGTGTAGTGAGTAGAGAAGGATCAGAGCTGTCATGTTCCTGTCTGATACAACCTCTATTAGAACTTGATGTTTCTGTTGTGACCCGGGGCTTTGGTTATGCCCTGAACATCAAGGTGTTTCTGTCTGGCTTTATTCCTGTTACTTATAAATCATTTGCAGTGGAAAGATCTTCAGGTTTTGAGTCCTTAGTGTGAGACACGCTGGGCAAAGCAGATTAAAAGAACTGAATGATAATATGGAATGTGGTCATTCAGACTCCAAATTATTATACATCATTGAAAAGCTTAGACTGCTGCTACCTCTGCTGAATCAGTGGAGTATGTCAGCAGAAGTCAACTTTCTTACTTGTGGGACACAGTTAAACAGCTATTGTGAAGCAGTGCATCCTTTGGATAGTAGTAGTTTTTCAGGGAAAAAAAAAAAAAAAAAAAAAGCCATTTCTTTATGTTCCTTATGGTTCGTTACACATCCAGGTATGAATGGCCCTTTCGGATGATTTACTGAATCGGAGGAAAGATTTCCCTCTTCGGTTCCTCTCTGAATTAGCAGGCACTAGTCAGATGTCTGACTGCTGCTTCAGTAGCTTATTGAGGAATCTTTTTCACTTTCCTTCAAGCATTCTGCTTGATGGGGTTACTCAGCTGTCCCCTGTGTGTCGAGGATGAGCTCGATCCTTGGGCTGTAGAGCAAGTTCATTGAGAATGATGGAGCTATCAGACATCCTGAGACATATTTGACCCTAGCAGTTGCTTGTCTTGGTAGGAGGCTAATTTATTCATTGGAAGTGTGTCTCCTCCACTCTTGCTGATGTTCAGCTAAGCTCTTATCAGTTGCATCTCCCCATCTATTTCATGTGTCTGCATGACACATTTAATATGGAAGTTGAAGTAATTTCAGTTCAGTTCTCCTCCTTGCTTACATTGCAAATCAAAATATTTTCCCCACAAATGGAAGAGACGGTTTGATGTGCTTGATCCTATTTTTACTGTGTTGTTTGGAAATTGACTTTACTAGTATATGTTTTATTTTGCTCCTGAGTGTTTTTCTTTGAGTTGCTTTGTATCTAAAAGTCCACACTGTAAGTCTGTCCATGGCTGATGCTGAGGTCATACAGTTAACTCCTGCCGAGTCTCCAAAACATTAGCTTAATATGACATATGTGTGTGATATTTAAAATGTGAATAAATCCTCCACCTGTATTTATGCCAAATTAAAGAAACAGAGCTTCCTTGAATAGCTTTTTTTTTTCATTAGAGAGTGTTCTTTTTACCTGCCAGTAGTTACTCACAATGTTGGCAGTGCTATAAATTCTGTGCCTGCCATCAGAGGGCTTGTCTCCTGCTTGCTTACACTGACAGTAACTCTGCTGAGTGAGTCTAGCCAGAGCGAGACTCATGGTCACTCAACAACTTACTGACAGTTTAATTTCTAATATTATTAGTTTTGATCATTGTTTTGCAGAACTTCAGCTTCTTTTTGTGAATTTATCTTTGAGCATCTTATCGTAGTCTACTTATGAAGCCTACTGCAAAATCCTTTCTCTAAGAATGTATCTGGCTTCATGTCCTGCAGGATGTTACCACAGGTTATGAAGGCTTGGGATGCTCACATAGCTGAGATGAATCTGGCCTTATTCTCTGTTGTAGGTAAAGCCTCTTTTTGCTTTGTATAACAGCAGCAGGATCCCAACTTAAAACCTTAGTTTCATATCAAAGACTCAGTGTGCTGATAGTATAGTAAGCTGCCTTGTTCATTGATAGACAATTTCATACGCTGAACACTGATAGATGTGGTTTTATGTCTGATTTATTTGCCTGCCTCTACTTTTGCAATCATTTGGAATGCCACATTTTCCATTACACAAGGGATATGTTTATTGGTATAAGTGGAGACCTCTCAAGTCATTGTCCTGTGCAACATCAAAAAATGTTGACTTGCAGAGAAGGTGAAGGAAAGTCAATAAGATTTAATAGCTCTGAAGGTGGAGATGGAAAGGAATTATTGCAGGAATGTGTTCCCCAAATAATAATTTCAGTGGAGTAGATACCTGTGTGTAGCTAGTCCTGACTTTTACAGACATACTACATCAGATCTGCCAATGCTCATGTGCATGAGCATCCTCAAAGGAATTAATTTATTTCCCATCTTCACATATGTACAGCTATCATCTTGTGTTTGAGACAGTTGATAACTCAGCTGTTCCTTTTTCTTATCTGTAATTCCAACGTTCTTTTCTTCTTAAACAGATTCATCAGAATCCTTAAAAAACTTAATTTTCTCTCTTTAATCTCAATCCATTATTGAGAGTATAATTTCTTAAATGTAAAAAATAATGCGCAAGAAGTCTTTAAAAAAACTTTTGGGCATTCTACCAGTTTAATTATACTTACAAAAGCACAGTAGTGACCTAATATATCATTAAATAATCACATTTAAACACTGCACTGACCTTGCCAGCCAGTAAATCAAAGCAATGGTGAAATCCCCTTTGTTCTCTTTGCTACACCTCGAAACCTGTGAAATAATCTTCTCAGCACTTAGCAAAAATATGTATCACGTTGATGTATTTTGGAGCATGAAATAGGGAAAAGAGGAAGGGATTTCTAGATTCCTAGGGATCAAAAAAGGCACTGCTGAGTTCCCCCACTTCCTTTTTTGTAATTGATTCAGTTCAAGAGACCATGGGTCGTAAAGGTTCTGTATGAGAAGAAAATACAAAGTGGCAGCTGGCAATGCTGTTATTTAGTATGGGCTGCACTTCTCAGTGCCTTCATTGGAAAGGGTAAGTGTTATACTCAGGGCTGTTCCTTACCATCTTGTCAAACTGGCATTTTGGGGAGGGGTGGAGGGTAGCTGATTCACAGTGCAATTGCTGACTTTTAACGTGGAGCATAGAGCAAAAGTGGTTCTGAAGTCTTTGCATCATTTTTAGTTTCCTGCTCTCGTGCGTTGCTCTTTTTGAGAAACTTGACATGGTGAGAAATGTGGATGAGCAGAAGGAGCATCAAATAATGAACTGTCTTCTGAGCCACATGGTATATAACGCAATATCCAGGTGCAGCAAGTAGGTTAAGGGCACCCTTTGCACTGCCCTTCCCAGTTCTTTTCACTTGTGCTTCATGGTTTTGTTTTTTTTTAACTGGGCGTTCTGTCATTTAGTAAATATGACGTGTTAGCCAGATTATGTGTCTAGCTCTTTAGCCTCTTTCTAGATGTATCAAGACCTGTAACTTTACCTACATCTGACTATTAACTGGCATGATCATATAGCTGTGTTTATTTTGAAATCCGTGGAAGCTACATGGAGAAACACCGTAATTTCATTTCTCCAAGAGAATCTTTTCCAGCAGCTGGTGAAACCTAAGCTCATGCCAGATGAAAAGCTCTTGTGTTATCATTTTCAGTTAATTAAAAAAATAAACCCCAAATCCCTTATAGTGGTGGTTTTATAAATACTATGTGTATGCATGTGCATGTATGTACATGCCTACTCTCGTGTTGACAGCTTGTACCTTTGACAGCAGGCTGGGTATTATCATACACTTCCATGTACAGAACTCTGTACTCAGTGCAGGGGATGGATGGAGGATTTTTATTTTTTTTTAAATACATCTTACTGCAGCTGAAACAGACTCAAAATAAAAGAAAAGCTTCAGTGTTTGAATAAATTTGTTTTGTTTTGGTGGTTTGGTTTTTTTGGGTGTTTTTTTTTTTTTTTTTTAAGAAAACATGCTAAAGGCTCAATTTTGTCTTTTAGTAGGCAAAACATTTTTCTGACAATTTGATACTTTAGTAAAATGAACAGTAACTTGATTAAATGTGCCAAATTTGTGTGTGCTAAAAGGCCGGAAGTTGGGTTTGCTTGAATAGAAAGGTGTACTGGCAGCTGAGGCTGAACTACCTCTTGGCACCCACATCTATCTATTAAGTGCAGATCCCAGTAGGCTGAAGGATTATTATCTTTCAAAAATCTTGGATAGCTTCACTGGTGAGTTGGATTTCTTTTGTTTTCATTTTAAGAAGGCAAACTTAATTCAGTTTGGGTGAAAGCTGTTAGACGGACAGCCCTGGAAGACCGCAGCCACTTTGTTCAGCCACAGAGCAAGTGATGCCTTGGACCATGGCTGAGTCGGCTTCCCTAGTGCTGCTCTCTAGCTGTGCATTTTGGTCCGGTCAGAGGATCAGACCTGAAGTTCAGCATCTTTTTGTCGAACCTCATTGTTTTTGGCCAGTATTGTCAGATTGCCGACAAGGGGCTGACTAGGTAGATTTGGGATGACGTCTTCTGTGATCTGTTTAGATTGTGCCAACAGAAGTCCTTGTGATCTTTTTGTTCCAGGTGACAAATAATACTGTGACAAGCTCACACACTTATCAGGACAGCCTTCATCAAATCATTTCACATGAGCAGCCATCAAATAGGAATGGGTTTTGTTATTATCCAGAATGGATTCAGCCGATGGAAGGGCATACTGTACTGCATTACCAGCCCTCTCAATCATTCAGTCACCCAATGTGGTTTTTCAGTACTCCACTTGCATCACACAAGTCCTGTGTTTTTAGGCTCTGCATTCTTTTAATGGTTCAGAGGCCCTTTGGAAAGATGCATGTGGTCTTTTGCATTAAGCTCATTTGGAAGTCAAAGACTGTGAACTGCAGACACTTCTTTTCAGACTGGAAGGTGGGACAGAGGCACTGTGTATGACAGCGGCACAGAGGTTGTGGTAGTACCTACAGGGTTGTGTAATAACTTTAGCACAGGCTAAACTTTTTGGCAGGATGTTGTATTTAAAAAAAGATATATTATTTTCAAACATTAGGCAAACTGTGTATTTTCATGTTTATATATATATGTCTTCCCTTTTCTTGGGATTTAAACAAGTGTCTTTTAGTCATATACTCTAGAAAAAAAATCTTTGATTTCTATCTATAGAGCACTTGGTCCTAAAAGTATATATTTCTACTGGAAGCTGTTTTTCAGTCTTTATGCTGGTTATTTTGTAATTACACATCACTTGGGTTATAGAGTGAAATGTGGCCAGGTAGTTCCAAGTTCCTGTTTCTTGTTCACTTTGCTAACAGTTCTTTCATCGTCTAATAGTGTACAGTGTTTGGGTTGGAAGCCCTTCAGGGATTTATTTATATTGAAAAACTTTTTTTTTTTTTTCCACTTAAGAAAATATCCAAGAACAAATAATGAGTTCTAGTGATGTTAGGTCTTAGTCAATAATGTTGTGCTTTTGCCAACCATACAGTGTCATGTTTAAGGTGGCTGACTTGTAGATGAAATTAAAATGGAAAAATGAAAATGTACTCCAGCCAAGTTATTTTTCCCTGTTTCATTTATCTTTTCAAGACACCTTAATTAGGTGAAAAGAAGGCAACTACTGCAGAGCTTTGACTTTGAGCACAATAGAGAAAACAAGAAAGTGTGACTGTCAGAATTTGGGTACTTATGCTCATGCTTACTACTTTGACTTCCTTCATGTCCCACAGCCCAGACAACCAAAATAGCTCGGAGTTACATTTGCAGTTTCTCAGCCTGAGAACAAAATTACATTAATAGTCAGGCATCTAATGCACAAAATTCTTTAGGAAAATATAGCATCTCATACCTCAGCAATATTTGAACTCCCTTGAAAGTCTTGTCTCTCATCGTTACTTGGTGGTTAATGGGAGTCTTTCCATATTTCAGAAAGATTTGCTAATCTGCACAGGGTGCTGTAAGATGCCTTATTAAAATAAACCTTTTTTTAATGCCCCTGCATGTTTTAATGTTATTTCTTTGGTAATCAGAGCAAAGATCAGCAGGACTGGAGTTCACGTACAGGGTACTTGCAATATGGCTGGTTTTCCAATCCACTCTTTAAGTTGCGGGGTTTTTTGTTTTGGTTTGGTTTTGTTTTGTTTCTTTCCCCTTCTAAAAATTTACTTAATTTACAAACCACTTTGACTCTAAAAATGTGCTAGACCAACACGGGACCAATGCATCATTCTCAGCACTCAGAATTTCTTGCAGGACAGCAGTCACAGGGGTTACTAAATTGGTCTAGTGACTCTGCTTCTGAGGACCACTTTGTATGGAGCACAGCTGAAAAACCACCGAATCAAACCAGCAGCACCAAGAGAACTTGCTGCATGAAAAACTTATGTTCTCTTCTGCATCCTCAAATGCGAGAGATCAGATCTGGTAATCAGTCTTTGTGTGTGTGGACAGCATTAGATAGCATACTGCTATACAACAGTATGTAGTAAATGATGTGTATTTAAGAATATATATTTGGATGAATAATGGTATATGGATACGTGTAGGTATTGAATCCTAGAATGTTATTGGTTGGCAGGGACCTTAAAGATCATCTAGTTCCAACTCCCCTGGCATGAGCAGGGACACCTCCCACTAGACCAGGTTGTTCAAAGCCTCATCCAGCCTGGCCTTGAACACTTCCAGGCAGGGGGCAGCCACAACTTTTCTGAGCAACCTGTTCCAGTGTCTCACCACCCTCACAGTAAAGAATTTCTTCCTAATATCTAATCTAAACCTACCCTCTTCCATTTTAAAGCCATTACCCCTTGTTCTGTCACTACCTGCCCTTGTAAAAAGTCCCTCCTCAGCCTTCCTGTAGATCCCCTTCAGGTACTGGAAAGCTGCTATAAGGTCTCCCTGAAGCCTTCTCTTCTCCAGGCTGAACATCCCCAACTCTCTCAGCCTGTCCTCATAGGAGAGGTGCTCCAGCCCTTGGATCATCCTCATGGCCTCCTCTGGACTCATTCTAACAGGTCTTTCTTGTGTTGGTGGCTCCAGAACTGGACACAATACTCCGGGTGGGGTCTCATGTGAGCAGAGTAGAGGGGGAAAATCACCTCTCTCAACCTGAGAGTGATCATTGCTTTGTAGTTGTACAGTTTGAAGGGCCTTAGGTAGATTTGATTCTACACATGGCTGCGTGTGTGGAAAGGATATACATGAAGTTATCATGCTACTTGGTTTATTGAGCTTCTTATCCCAGTGTCTGAAACTGTGATTTGTTATGCTGTGATATGATCCGAAATAGAACCACAACTCACTGTAGCGGGTTCTTTCAATCCCTTGGGAATGTTTGTCTGGCTTAAATGCATGAAACTGAAATGTGTAATACAGAGCTGCAGCTTATAGATCAACACTGACTCCATTTGTGGGAATGAATGAATACCTCGTGTTTGATGTGCTACAGGAGACTTCACAGATGACTTCTTATGTTACAGAACTATATTTTTCATGCTTTTTCAGCTTCATGTGTTTTGCTTTTTCTTCTATGTGTAGAATAGGGTGGTATTATCCTGGGTTTTTCAATATAGAAATATAATGTGAAAAGATTTCTCCCTGCTGACTCTTTTTAATGGTTTCAGAGACTTATTTCCAGTAAAATTTCAGTCAAGTCTAAAAGAGACAAGTGATTGTTTCACTACTCATCCACACATTTCACAGCTATAAAACTTTTTTAAACTCAGATTCTTCCTGAATGATTTTCTGTTTTAATTTTCTGACTTATCTACCACTTTTTACAATTCCTTTGGCAGCAATTACTCCTGAATGCACATCTGTGAAGATAACTTCTCACAGTTTAGTCTAATGATTGCATGATAAGTGGGGGGGGTTCACTTCCATACTGTTTTTTGTAGGTGATCATAGACATATAGAACTCAATTACTGATTCAATTTTCCCCTACGATCCAAATTTTTACCTGAAAATACCGAAGTCCATACAGGTGGATAAATTCCACTCAAAAAAAACCCCATAAATGTGCTTAATAATGAAAGCAGACTCACCCTTATGTTAGCTGTCCTGCTAATATTCTATTTCTATTGTACCTAATCTCTGTTATTTATTTATTTATTTATTTATCCTGTCTTGGCTCAGGAGAGCATGAGGTGTGCAAGGCTGAAAGACACCTCCTGAGTCACAGAGTACAGCATTTCTGTAATTCCAGGAAATTATGTTGCAGGATTTCCTTTGTAAATTTATCAGTCTATGTCTCAAAATTAAACGGCTTTTGCTCTTGTTGTTTCCTATTGGGAAGGCATTCAAGAACCTCACTCCTCTGCTGTTCAGAAATCTGCTTCTAATTTCCAAACTAAATTTGTTCATAGCCAGTCTGTGCCCATTTGGTTTTGTGCCAGCACGGGTCTTTAATAGTTCTTCCCCTTCTTACAATCCTCCTGTGATCTGAGAGGATTCCTGACTTTCTCCCTTTCTGTTTTTCCCTAAGAAGGGAAGATAATTAAATGCAGTGTTCTTCATTATCAGTGTCATCGTGCCTTGGTTTGATAAATTCTTTAGTCTTGAAAGCTTTTTAGTCTTTCCAGTCAGTTCTTGGACAGAAGCAGGAGAAGGTGACTGTTTACATTTTACTAGATAGGCAGAAAATATGTGTAACTTTCTGGTAACTCTGGGGTCAGGTGAGATAGGGAAGAGGAGAAAGTGGCCTGCATATTTTTGCATCTGTAAAAAGCTCTCACTAGGGACTTTGTGAAGAATGACTTGGGTCTGAGGATCTGGTGCCTGGGATAGGCAAAGGTGTTGATACAGTTCTTTCATACAGTCCAGTTCTCCCATCCCTGTAAAAAAACCTGTATGAAATGAGCCAGCTGATAAAACTTTTGGAGGGAATGCAGCTCACAAATGAGTTTTTGAGGGCAACTTTCCAGCTGTTTCCTCAGAAGGAATGAGGCAAGCAGCTCCCAGAGCCCCAGACGAATGCCTGGGATCTTTCTTCTTCAGAACATGTGGAGAGTCACTGAGAAGAGCTGAGAGTCCGGGGACTGATGAAGAGATGGAGCCAAAGGCCTGTAGTGGGAACCTCCTGCTGTCAGGATCCCACGCTATGCTGCAGTTGAGGGCGGGCATGGAGGGAAGAGTGAGCTGAGTAAGGTTTGCTGTGACCTTGATATGTTCCCATGCGGCTTCCCTCAATGGCATCATTTACAAGATTCCTCAAATGCCCTTAAACTCAGTAGAAAAAAAAGTATAGTCCATTCAGCATGCTAGTGTACTTTATACTATACTTATCAGCATGCTACTAACCTTAAAATGGTATGATTAAGGTTGATGTCTCATATAAGTCAGCTTTCTATTTAATAGAGTATATCAAAAGCAGGACTTTTTTTTTTTTTTTTTTCAGGGAAGTACCAGAAAGTCAAACTGTCTGAGGTTTAGGGTGTAATTTTGGGGCAGGAGGGAAAAAGGTGGAGAGAAGGGAGAGCCAAAACAAAAGATCTGACTCCTGGATTAGAGCAGATGGTATGAGAATAGTGGGGCTTCTGTTTGGATCGCCCAGCTTAAGGTGAATATGGTCGTTCTGAGCTCTTCTGAAGTTGGTGCCTGTATTTTTCTGTCTGTTGAGTTATTTTTTATTAACAAAGAAATTAAAACACTTTTTTTTTTTTTCTTTTTCATGTTTTTTTTCCCTGTGGTGGAAAGGCAGGGAAAAAAAACCCCACATTTCTTACCCAGTTCTAAGTAGAGCAGCTACATTCCAGGAAAA